>NC_041355.1:19992561-20002561 GCF_900634415.1 Cottoperca gobio
CTTGTGTTTGTGTTCAACTCACCAGAGACTCCAGATGTTTCTGTTATTCCTCTCCTCTCTGTAGGTGAAACAGAAAGCCCTGGGAGAAGCCTTTTTTTTAATACACATTTTCAACATCTTTCCATTTGCTTTGTATGTTATTGTGGTGCAAATACAAAATGTCCTTGTGCTCTTTCTGAACACGTCTCGAGAGTGGTATCGATTACATTACATTACAGTTCATTTAGCTGACGCTTTTGTCCAAAGCGACATACAAAATGTGCAAACAATCATGGAGATACAACTCCGAACAGCAAGAATCTTGTAAGTACAATAGCTTCAAATAGGTACAATCGTATAAGTGAACACTGTCTTCAAATAAGCCAGTTTGAAGTGCAACAACATAAGTGCAACATACAGAAACAATAGAATACAAATTCAACTATTAGCTATAAATAAGCCAAACCAATACAAGTGCAACATACAAAGAATGTTTCTTTTATCGATCTTCTCATCTAACTTTTGGCAAGAATTTGAATGTGTATTTCCGTGATTTCTTAAAACACTCAGTGTGTAGGATTCAGTGGCATCAAGCCTTGAGGTTGCAAATTGCTACCAACTGAAAACCTGAATGTTGGATTTTTCCATTCTGGGCTCCTGTATAAACATGGCGGTTCAACATGGCAGGCGCCAATATTTTTAGCAAAACAAAAAAAAAAAGTTGTATTTTTACCTTGCACCCGAATGTGACATTCATCAGGGAATAGGAACATGCTGGAAAGGCTATACAGTGATACAGCATGGAAACTTCTCCTCATTAACTATTCATCAGGTGTCAGAAAAACAGCTGAATGACTTACTGCCAAGATATTCACACCGCACATTCACCGCAGGGCAGCCTGTAGCGGCTGGACGTGGGAGGCTGTGAAGATTAATCTCAGAGTAGAAGAGTTGCATTGTAAAAGGCCACGCTGATACAGATCAGAAAAGACAAGGCGGCCATGAGATGGGAGGGGAGGCTGCAGACGGAGATGCTGTTCGGTGTCATTTGGCAGCTCAGTGATGTAAAACGAAGCCGTTAACAAACCCACCTTTATTGGAGTCGACATATTAACACATTGCAGGTGGAGCAGAACTGATGGATTGAAGACAAAATGAAATACTCTTCACCGTTCACCCTGACAGGTTTTCCTACAGCTCCAATTATACTGTGACATGGAAATGTAGACAGAAGCCTTTGATTGGTCTGCCTTTCTGGGAGGTCGCTGAGCTCACAGCCAAATCAAAATGACAAATGACTTCCTTTTGTGTGTGTGTGTGTGTGTGGATGGGGTAGCTTGCTTGCCTACATGCATATGTTATGTATTTTCATGTGTCTGCAAATGCCCACGAGTGTGTGTTTTGGTTGGTTAGGAGGTAAAATGTGAGTCACTCTCCCACCGGCCCCTGTGGTGGTCGGGCCTCAGGTTTGTTGACGAGGGTAAATTAAACCAGTGACTAACCAAACAACCGACTGACTTGGCAACAGTCCAGCCTAAATACAATGCTTACCTCTCATGTGTGTTCTAGCACTGTATCAAGAAACATGAGGTTTTAATTGAAAGTTGTTCTGTTACACTGTATTTATTGTTGCTGTGATAAACGTGTGTGCTCTTCTCCTCTCCAGCTCAGTACTTTGCGAGCACCATGATGATCGTGGGCCTGTCTGTGGTGGTGACAGTCCTGGTTTTACAGTTCCACCACCATGACCCCCATGGAGGGAAGATGCCTAAATGGGTAGGTTAACAATCATTTTCAAACCCAACAAATAATCACCAGCCAATTCAGATTTTCAAATAATCACACGACTTATTGGTGCATTCAAATACTCATCTAGGCTGTTGTTAGGCTTTGGGTCCTGTTTGCTGGAGTAGTGTAGTGACACGTATTTAAAGGTTGACACAGGTTGTTTTCTACACACAAGTTTGACTAACAGAGAATTGTTACTCTAAGTGTTACTCTAAGAGGCCATCATAAGCAGGGTTGTCCACTTGTGGTGTGTTCACACCAAATAAGAAGCACATTCTTTGTGAGTTGCGATAACATACAAAGTCGCGAATATTTGTGTATAAATGCATGTGCATAAACACTGATGTGACTTATTCATGCCTAATTTAGATGACATTATTCTGAGTGTTGATGGAGCAGCTAAAGTGTTAGCATAGCATAGCCCTGATTGATCCAAACTCTATTCAGAAAACATTTTAAAAGTAGATGGACCGACCTGACAAAGCGTAAATTCAGACTTTTTACAAATCCATTAATTGCAATTAAATAACAGCTACATGTGTTTATTTTTGGTTCACACCACTGTAAACTAGATTAATGGCAGAAATAAACGTTGGTATCTACATGGAAGTAAGCCCCTCCTCCTCATGTCTGACGTAAATAACGCAAATAAACACAAATGATTATTTTAAGGTTGACAAAGCTCCTAATTAAATGCCTGTTTCCCCGAAATTACGAATCAAAAACACAAAAGCTAATCATTATTAGCAAGATTAATCAATTTGAACCATAGTGTTATTAAATAATAATGAACTTTGACAGGAAAAATTAATTCATCATTATTCTATAAGCCCGTAGCAAATTATGCATCAACTCCTACAAAACCCTAACAAATTGTTGGTATGACTCTAATCTCTGTCTGTCTTCTCTCTTCATGCAGGTCCGAGTCATCCTTCTCAACTGGTGCGCTTGGTTCCTCCGCATGAAGAAACCTGGAGAGGAAAGCAAAACAGCTGTGAGCTCCAGTAACCCCTCGAACTACAAGTACTCCCACCCGCCTCCTCACCACACCAGCACCAACAGCATGCAGATGAGCACCATACCAGGGCAGGCCCCCACCCAGTCAACCACGACCAACGGGAACCTGTACTGTGGCTACCACACGATGGGAACAGATAACCCAGCTTTCCCACCAAGCACTGAATCCAGCCATCCCAACGGCTCCTCCGCGCACGACATCCACTCCGAACAGTCACGGACTTCGCTGCTGGAGCAGGTTCCGCAGATTTCCCGGATCCTGGAGGAAGTGCAGTACATAGCCAGGCGCTTCCGAGCCCAGGACGAGGGCGAGGTGATCTGCAGCGAGTGGAAGTTTGCTGCGGCGGTGGTGGATCGGTTATGTCTCGTGGCTTTCTCGCTCTTCTCCATCATCTGCACCTTCACCATCCTCATGTCGGCTCCCAATTTCATCGAGGCTGTGTCCAAGGACTTCACATAAGGCCGATCTCCGCCCTCTCTGGGAGGAGCAAGAGAGGCAAAGCTAACAATAACAATCCTGATACGGTTAGACCTGTGCCACACATGCCTCCCTGCTACAAATATGTGAAACCACACACGTTTTAGTACTATTGTTAGAAGTCACAGTACACCAGAAGCAAATCTTTCCCTCCCTCTACACACATTTGTCAGTAGTATATGGTTGTTTGGAGATGATGTTATTTTTCCCTTTCATGGTGGCTCTCCTCGCTAGCACGTACATACAGTATGCATCGTAGGAGGTTGAGGCTACATGCAGTAGGTAATGATGTAGAAACTCACGCTAATGCACTTTTCAAATGTATCCCTCAGTGACCTGCCTCCACCTGGACTTCTCATCACAATATATACTCCTTCCCTTCCAACTCTTTCTTTTCTGCTACTTTTTTCCATTTCCTTTCCGCAACTGTAGCGCTTCTCATCTTCTACAAATGTCTTAATGTCTTCAGCAGTTACATACAGTAGGCTACAGTCAATAACGTTCAATTAACAGTTTTAGGGAAAGTTTTTCAGGCCTGTATTATAGAAATAGAAATAGTAGATTTTTGTATTTTGTAAATAAATGCACATCTTACTTTATGTGTTGAAGCTGAGAGAAATTCTTTTTTTATTAAGTGGATGAATTTACTGAGAGCTACTAATGTGTTAACTCACAGCACTGTGCATCTCACTTTTCTTTTAACTACGGCTTCAACCAATGATTATTTTAATTTTAGATTCATTCATTTTCTTGACTATTCAATTATTCGTATTGTATATAAAATGTTAAAAAAATAGTAAAAAATTCCAGTTATTATTTCCCAGAGCCCAAGATGATTTATACAGTAACAGTTCAAAGATATTACATTTACTGTCGTATATGACAAAGAAAAGCATTAATTGTTTACATTTAAGGAGCTGGTAAGAGCAATTTTATTTTAAATGTTTGATTGAAAAATCATTAAGAATGAAAAATAGTTGCCGAATAACTTTCTCTTGGGGGGCTAATCCATTTACTGACCAGTTGTTTCAGCTCTGCTTTAAACATCTCCAAGTATTAGATTGTTCCTTACTTATCTCTTCTTGCCTTTCATTATTTCCTTTATTACCACCAATATTCTCATTTCCTTCTTGAATAGCGTGCATCCAGGTTCTATTTCCATAAATGTGAATAGATAAGGTTTTACCACTGCCTGTAGAAGTCTATTTGAGACATGTCTCCTTGCCTCCATCCCTATGCTAAACAATATTTAGTGAGCATAATGATGCACTCACAAAAAGTAAATGTTTTTTTATTTTGAGTGTAATTCAATGTTTATCTTACTTTATCTGACTATCTGTAATTGTTACACAATATATTGCTGTGTTATGTTGCATATACTCACAATGAAGAAAGCAGATCAAAGCAAGTAGCGATTGAGACATTTTTTGTTCTTTGGGGGGATTTTTAAATGGATTCAGATGCATTAGATAATAATCTTTTGTAGCGCAAAGTGTTTTGTGTTTTTACTCTCTAATACTCGGCAAACAGTTTATTCTCTAATCTCTAGCAACAACATGCAACATGGATTACGGGGTGACCTTATGTAACAGATTTGTGTTAAACCGTCTCACCACCTGAGCGTCCCTCTGATCCTCAGTAGTACAAGACACGCATGAATTCCCACTTTAACGCAGGCAACTGAACTCACAGACCTCTCCAGTTTAGCACCTGGCCATTTTAAGTGTAAGAAGGAAGGATATGAATCAAAAACAACAACATGTTGTACACTGTGCGTCTGCAGCTGAAATAGTCACTGAAATGGATTCATGCTGTTACAGTTAATCAATGGGCCGAGTGCAACACATTGCTGCCACCCATTCACTACCTTTCATGTCACTCTGTGACTCCAAGTCTGTAAAGCAGCTAAAAGCCATCTCCATTTTTAATAGACAGGAGAGGGTGAAGCCAACCTTGACGGAAATGTACACGCAGTACTTTGCAGTAGGCCTGATCTTCGTGTTGATTTAATCATGATTCAATAATATTTACAGTTTTTTTTATGTCTAGGCAGAAATGTGAAATGTATTTGGTTCAAACATTTCAAAGATGGTCAGTTATTTTTAGGTAATGGTATTAGAGACGCCATCGTTGTCACGTTAAACCTTTTAGGTTTCGTGTCGAGAGATAGACGCACTCTGTTGGCATCGATCTGCTCATCTAACTCTCGTACCCCATTTCCAGAGTTTGTGCTAAGCTAACCAACTACTTGCTATAGCTTCATATTTACTTTAGTAAAGCTCACCAATTACCATGTTATATCTCTTTTATTTAATCCATTCCAGAAGTGCAAAAACAACAAATTGTGATAATTAGTGTTTCCCGCGGTTTCCTGTCTATATGCTAAGCTAAGCTAACTGAAGCAGCTTCATACTTACCTTTCAGGCATAAATGAAAGATAAGTATGAAGTAGGGCTGTCACAATATCAGATTTTCACTACACAATAACGTTATTATCGCGATATTTATAGAAAATTAGATTATTTCAAAAATAATAATAATCGGTCAAATTCATCTTTAAATTTTTTATTATAAGTTGTATCTATTCTTTGGCAAATAATTATATTCATTTGTGTGTGGGGTGTTGTTTGTGTGTGCATTGTTGTGCGAGACAAAGCGAGAATGTAAGAAATGGAAATTATTTAACAGGCGCTAAATTATTTTCAGGATATTATTGTATGTGTATTATTAACTTGATATCAGTATTCAATTTTTTAATATCCCCATTATAAATACCAGTATATCATGACAACTAACATGAAGCTACAGCCAGCAGCTGCAGTTATTTTTTCATAGCATAAAGGCGACCAGCAGAGGCACCAGGAAGTTAAGTCAGGCCAGTTTCCAGTACTTATGCTAAGCTAAGCTAAACCGGCTGCTAACCGTAGCTTCATATTTAAAAGGGACAGCCATATTGAGTGTGGTATCAATCTTCTCATCCTAACACTTTGCGGGAAAGTGAATAACTGTATTTCCCATAATATTGTACTATTCCTCTAATATTGGTCAATTTGCCATTGCACATTGTGTGGATTGTAAGTGACAGGGGTTACTGCAGATGAAGACTGAAGGCCCTGATGATCTGAGAGAACTAAGCGGTTTATTATTATAGTTTGGATGGAATCCATGCTGGGTTTATTAAAGTTGTCAAAGTTCATGTGGAAACAAGTGGGATGAGGGGTCTTGGTCGCTGTAAGTAGGCTTTGTTACGTAACAGATCAAGGAATAATGCAAAACCTCAATCACTGACTCATCTTGGAGAGCACGCAGAGTGGAAATGCAATGACTCATATGAGACGGGGAATGAGAAGCGTCTTCTACATATATGTGACTTAGACTGACTTATGTAGATACTTTGTGAGTTACCCTAATATATTTATATTGTTACTCATTCACGTTGTCTATAAAGCATATGTGTTTAATGTGTGAAGCATGTATGGCACTGAAAGTGTTCAAAGTGTGTCAAATGAAGAATGATGGAAAATTGCAAATGTCCTTGAAATATGGAAAGAGAACTAGTTATTCTGGGTTAAGACTTTCTGCAATTGAAATGTTAAAGCTAAGTTGAAGGTGCAAGCACACAACTGGCTCAAATAGCAGTGTTGCAAATGTGAAACTCTGTTGAATGATATTGAAAAGTACACTTAAAATGAGAGTGTGCCTGTTTGCTTTTAACATGTTATCACATGCTATTTTTTATTTTAATCTTTTTAAAATCACCAGTGTTGTATTTTGGTCAACTTGAGTGTCTTTTTCTTTGTGTTCTGTGCCTCTCTGATCAGTATGATTCATTCTCCTTTGAAGGATGTACATAAATGCTCACTGTACATGACAAATAAAGGAGAAATGTGATAATTACTAGAATTTGAGTGGTTGACATGCACCAATTCACTAAACAATACATTTCAAAGTGCTTTCACTCACCAAAGTGTCAGAACAGCCTCATCCTGACTGGGTTATGAGGGTTGCTGTTGTCGATCTAACTCAGGGGTTCTCAACGGGGGCGGTAGCGCCCCCCCAGGGGACGTTCAGGGAACGTTGGGGGGCGCTGGAAGCTCTTATTTTAGAAAGGGGGGCGTTCATGTGTTTTTGGATCATCTAGTCAGCAATAGAATAAAACGGGTGACTGACTGTTTTTTCTGGCCAAGGTCAGGGTCCTTGAATACAACACGAGTGGAACGTGACATCACTTGGTCACGTCATGTCAAAAAACTTCAATATTAAACGAGACGGTCATTGACATCAGCGAACGCAGCATGGCGAGTGTAACAAAGAGAAAGGTGGATGCGGAATGTCGCACTTTCCAGGAGAAATGGACGAACGATTATTTCTCCGTGGAAGTAAAAGGTCAGTGTGCCTAGTTTGTGCGGACGCGCTTGCAGTGATGAAAAAGGCTCTCGAGTGTCACTACAGCACGAAGCATGCCCAACTGCACGAAGCTGAAAGGACGAGTGTGTTTGGATAAAGTGAACACTCTTCGGCGGAGTTTGGCCCAACAAGCAGCTCTCTGCAGAGCGTAACATACAAACATGGAAAGATAAAACAGAAAGATACATGGATGAAAAAGTTGCTTTTTTTTACACAGCATGAAAGAAAGGTGAAATGAATGTCTAAAAATGTTTTGAGCTAACATCTGCATCACTGGTGCAGGATTCAGGCTGTGTGCATTTAAAAAAAACGTAGATATTTTCACCTGAGATTCTGAACATTGGGTTCGACGTCGCTCCATTTATAATGTGTTGATTTGACTTTTTTGCACTTTTCTCCTCTCCCTTCCTCCACTGTCTCTCACTGTAGGTGTGCTCGGGCACGTGTGTTTTGGGAGCGTAGCCCCGCCCTTCCCGAAACAGTAGAGGAGAGAATGTGGATGCGCAAAGCAGCAACGCAATAGACACTGAAACGTGCACATACATTTGATAAATAACATACGCGTTTAGTTTATTTAATAAAAGAGCACCTGTTCAATGTGAAAAGTGAGTTGTGATTTGGCGCTATATATGTAAAGAACACGGGGTTCCTTTGTTGGCTGCTGTGTTTAACATTTAAAGTTTGAATGTCTGATCCGTTTCTGATTGGCTGCAGTCTATGACACCGACTTACCGTTGCATTTCTTTAACACTCCTGAATAAAATGGCTTTGTTTGCTCCCTGGGTACATGGTGTATTTGTCACACCAGGGGAAAGGTGAGAACTCAAAAGCAGTACACCAGACGAGAGTTTAACAAAAAGCGAGCTTTAATAAAACTGTAAACAGAAAAAGTACAACACAAAAACAACAGCAGGGGTAGGCTATACAAATAGAAAAGGTAACAAGTAAACAGGAAACACAAACCAGGGAAGACACGACGTAGCACGCGGAAACATGGGTGTAACATGAATGACAAACCGACAACGAACAATGAGACGGACCAGGATATACAGTATATCTCAAAAGTGAGTACACCCTTTAGATTTTTGCAAATATTCTGTTATATCCTTTCAGGGGATAACATTATCCTACTGAAACTTTGATATAACTTAAAGTAGTCAGTGTGCTGCTTGAATAACAGTATAGATTTATTGTCCTTTGAAAATTACTCAGTACACAGCTGTTAATGTCTAAACAGCTGGCAACAAAAGTGAGTACACCCCATAGTGAACATGTCCTAATTGTGCCCAATGATGTTGTTTTCCCGCCCTGGTGTCATGTGACTCGTTAGTGTTACAAGGATTCAGGTGTAAATGATAAGCAGGGCTGTTAAATTTGGTGTTTTGGGCACAATTCTCTCTGAATGCTGGACAACATGGCACCTCATGGCAAGGAACTCTCTGAGCGGCTGAAAAAAAGGATTATTGCGCTTCACAAAGATGGCCTTGGCTATAAGAAGATTGCCAACACCATGAAAATGAGTTGCAGCACAGTGGCTAAGATCATACAGCGGTTTTCCAGGACAGGTTCCACTCGGAACAGGCCTCGCCAGGGTCGACCAAAGAAGTTGAGTCCACGTGCTCAGCGTCATATCCAGAGGTTGGTTTCCAAAAATAGACGTGCGAGTGCTTCCAGCATTGCTGCAGAGGTTGCAGAAGTGGGATGTCAGCCTGTCAGTGCCCAGGCCATACGCCGCACACTGCATCAAATCGGTTTGTATGGCGGTTGCCCCAGACAGAAGCCCCTTCTGAAACCGATGCATAAGAAAGCCCGCAAACAGTTTGCTGAAGACAATGAATCCAAGAACATGAGTTACTGGAACCATGTCCTGTGGTCTGATGAGACCAAAATAAACCTGTTTGGGTCAGATGGTGTCCGGCGTGTGTGGCGGCACCCTGGTGAGGAGTACCAAGACAAATGTGTTTTGCCTACAGTCAAGCATGGTGGTGGCAGCATCATGGTCTGGGGCTGCATGAGTGCTGCCGGCACTGGGGAGCTGCATTTCATTGAGGGACACATGAATTCCAATATATACTGTGACATCCTGCAGCAGAGCATGATCCCCTCTCTTCGGAAACTGGGCCGTAGGGCAGTTTTCCAACATGATAATGACCCTAAACACACCTCCAAGATGACAACGGCCTTGCTGAAGAAGCTGAAGGTTAAGGTGATGGACTGGCCAAGTATGTCTCCAGACCTAAACCCAATTGAGCACATGTGGGGCATCCTCAAGAGGAAGGTGGAGGAGTGCAAGGTGTCCAACATCCGTGCGCTCCGTGATGTCGTCGTGGA
>NC_041355.1:20307561-20425061 GCF_900634415.1 Cottoperca gobio
GGCGTCTGAATGATCAATAGAAGTCCCTGAATGTTGTTGTGTCTCCCGTTAGACATTGTTATTGGAATTTTCGTGTAAATTACCCTTCTTCTTCCCCCTCCGATGTTTGTTTTCTTCCGGTTGGAACGCCACAGAAATGTCATCAACACGTCCAATCGCTGTGAATTCTCCAGACAATGAGCGTCTCTATTCACACATGAGCTCATTTGGACATTTGTACCAGGGAATTGGCAGGGTAAAGACTGTTTGGCTACTCCGAATGATTCAGATATTTGGATTCTCATATACAGCTTCTCCGGGTAATGTCTAGGTAATTTCAGGGTTGCACTCCATGTGTAAAAGGGGCTCATGTAATGAAGCTGTAGGGTACAAATTCAAATAGGAATCCCTTTTACTTTTTCCATCTCACTCTGGCTCACAATTATTGCAATCCACTCCACACTCTGGTTGTCTGCTCAGGCTTGTTTGTCAGCCCGTGCTGCTTCTTTGTGGATAGTTTTTGATATTAACAATATATCTCCTTACTGTCATTAGTCCAACAAATGACGGATAAAAGGAAATAAAAAACAAACGTTCAATAGAAGTATTGGTTGAGTTTAAAACCTAAAGTTTGGAATAAATCCACTACAGCATTTTCATCTACTGAATACTTGCTGTGACTGCAATAAACAGCTCTGCTCAAGTGTGATTCACACTGAGTGACTCTTCAAGGAAAGCCTTGGGTGTGCAGTCCAAAGTGGGACTGAGCCATCTGATCTGGTTGAGTGAGATTCAGATATGGTGGCATTATTTTATTGCTTCACTTGTTAAAAATTGAGACATAACTCTTGGATTATGTTTGGGTTCCATTATGTTGCACAATTCAGATGGATCATAGGTTTGTCTCATTCACAAACCCACTTTAAAGTATATTTAGACGTACACACATACACATCCTTTTTTACCCTCCAATGATATCGATTTACTTGTCTAGCCGACAAGGCGCTCGTTCTTAGAGGACATTAGGGCTGAAAATGGTGTAGAGCTATTGATCAGATGTGAGGCATGACATCATAGTGTAAAGTGTTTTGATTGTGTGTCTTTTATAATGTCCATGATTAATGAGTATTTTCTTATTTTAACTTAAACTGTAATGTATCGTTTAATGTTTTATTGCACATAACTGTGAATGAATGCATGTAGCCGAGTGTGTGTGTGTGTGTGTGTGTGTGTGTGTGTGTGTGTGTGTGTGTGTGTGTGTGTGTGTGTGTGTGTGAATTCTGTGAATATGTGTATGCATATGTATCCCTGGCTGACGGCTGTCTAAGGACCCAAGTCATCGGAGGACGCACTTCTGACTTAATAAGCAGAGAGTGGAGGAAAGCGCTGATGTCAGCAGAGTCTGGGGGAGCTGCAGCGCACTCAGGCTAGCCTGGTGTGTATTTACAGCCGCACATCTATCTACGCCATATCTATGGTCCTGAGCCTGCATAATCATATCAGCACTGATCTAAAAAGCCACACATGTTGCAACGCTATCTATTTAGAGGCTGGATTTATTGCAGCTAACGTAGCCCCGGGGGAGCTGTGTATATCTACATCTTTGTTTGTGTATGTGCATCTCTCTCTATGTGTGTGTGTTTGTGTGTCAATACTTATCTTAAATCCCCTGTGTTCCAGGCCTAGTTGGTGTAATTCAAGCTGATCTTAATCTATTTTCTCCAGTCTCTTCTCTCAGAACAGAAGAAGTAAAACTACAATGATAGGGTCAGGGTCATTTCTATCTGCTAATGGCTACTAATAGGTTTCGTTACAGATAATCTGGGTTTAATGACGTGATTAGCGGCCTCTCGCTCTTGAGTCAGACTCACTATTGGAGATTCTCCTGTCAATATGTGTTCAAGTCAAGGTCTTCTTGTCTGGTGAAGTTTGACTAGACAGACATAATGACGGGAGTCTTGCATGGTTTTGGTTAAGATACATTACTACACCACTGACCTCAGAAATAAAAGACATCCCTCTTTGGAGTTTAGGCGATTGGATCAAATGACCTTATTTGAATTTAGTGGTACCTGAGACGTCAGGGAAATCTTTACTGAGAATTGGTTCATTTGTAATATGTTCAGTGACAAGCAATACATTTGTTTTTAATTAAAATGTGTTGAATCAAATTAAATCCTTGTGATTGTTATTCTACACACACTGTTTTTACATTAACCTACAAATCTACCGTTTACAGTTGAGTCTAGAATTTTAATATCTTAACTACTTTATTTTGAGGTCAACCAAAAGTGAGCTCACTGTGGCAGGTACAGTAGGTCAGATTTGAACCAGGAAGAAGAAACCACAAAAGCAATTTGATCAAATTACGTCTTTCAATTACGTCAATTAGTATTGGTACTCTCTTAGTATGAATCAGTGGTTCTCAAACTTTTTTGGGCCAGCGCCGCCCTATCCATTATCCAGGTCCCTTACCATCCCCCGTCCCCAAATCAAATAAAAATGTAGGCAAATTGTCTCCCCTGAATTTTAATGTTGATTATTATTCTGTTTGTATTATTCAGATTATTATTCTTAGTATTTATTATTTATATTACATATTGATTATATTAATTTAGTATTTAAATTCTTATATTTTTCTTATTATTAGGCTGCTATATTATGTTATTATAGAAACTCAAATTCTCTGAGATTGAAGTTACATAATAACATTTCTAAATAATGTTTTATAATTATATTATTAAAAGAAATGTTTTGTTTTGAAACGGGTAACTTTAATTGGCAGCAGCAGCCTCAGAAATGCAAAACAATTTGCACAATAAACGAGCAGCCAACAAAGGAACAAGTCCGAGGCGCTGCCTCCCCAACGGTTCCTCCTGAAATTTTGTTTTTTTAAATATATATATAAATGAACTAAACGCTTAAGTTATTTATCTAATAATTTTCTAATAATTTATCTAATAATATTTATTATGTGCACGTTTCCGTGTCGACTGCGTTGCTTTGCGCATTCATATTCTCTCCTCTGCTCTGTTTTGCAAACACCTCCAGTCAGACGGAGGAAAGGAGAGAAGAGAACTACAACGTTCAAAAAAGTCAAAAATCCAACACATTCATTCTAAATGGAGCGACGTCGACTTCAACGTTCAGAAACTCAGGCGAAAATATCCGCATTTTTTAAACGCACACAGCCTGAATCAGCAGCAGTGATGCAGATGTTAGCTCTGCAACTACGGGCAGCCAGAGTGCAGCTCGTCTGCTGCTGGTCCAGGTCCCGACCAGAGGGTTAGTGTTTTACCATTAATTCTGATCAGTTTTATTGAAGGTGTATCCTGGGAATAACATTAATGCTTTTGAGCAGTGGCAGCTGAGGGGGACGGCGCTTGTTTTGTTTTTTTCAAGCAGCACTTTATCGCTCAGCAAAATAAAAATAAAAGTCTAAAAACACACAACATTTACCTTATCCAAACACCACCTGTCCTTTCAGCTCGTCTAGTTTGGCATGTTTTGTTCTGTAATGACCGCAAGCGCGTCCGCACAAACTAGGAACACTGACCTTTTACTTCCACAAAGAAATAATCATTTGTCCATTTCTCCTGGAACATTCTGCATCCACCTTTCTCTTTTTTGCACTTTAATATTGAAGTTTTTTGACATGTGTTGTGTTCAAGGACCCTGACCTTGGTCAGTTGCCTGTTTTATTCTATTGCTGACTAGATTGGGATTCATTTTTTTGGAGTAGATTTTTGTGCGTGTTTATGAATTACGAAAAAAAAAAAACAAAGACACGTGAACGCCCCCCTTTCTAAAATATTGCTTCCGCCCCAGTTGAGAACACCTGGTATAAATGATAATAGCTCATGCCTATTTTTAATGAACCAACTTCTAATAATCAAAGTAACATTTTTTGACAATTTTCAGAAAATTTTGTTGAGAAACACAGGACTTTCACCCAGAGGACCAGCATTCCAGTTATTTGTATTGATGGTGTAATGTCACTGAGTCACATATCATTACGTCCGTAACTTCTTCTAACCCAAACCACAAACTTTTCACTAATCTTAACCAAGTGGTTTTGTAGCCTTAATCTAACTGAGCGGTTTTGTTGCCTATACCAAAACGCTACGTCACTGGAACTACGGCAAAAACCTTCTGCTACTGTACTAGAAAAACAATATGACATATGACAAGTAGTGATGGGACGTTGCCATGAGCTGGACTAAAGAAAGGCCACTGCATTGTAGCATAGTAGTAGTATTAATGTTTACTTCTAAAATGGTCATGTACTATTTGTAATACCCATTTCCAGTTTGTATGGTTTTATCTCTTGTGGTCATCTCTCCCTATGACTCAGGTGTTGGTTTATGAGTGGTTGATGGCTCACTGGTGGGAAAAAAAAATAGCCCTCCCCTGTCAGTGCCAACATTCTCTCCTCGTGCACAATCCCCACTGCCTAATCTGACCTCTCAAATATCATCTTGGCAATGAAACATAAACACAAAACACTACATATTATCCATTTAAAATAGGTTGACATGCTGCAGAAGTGGAAGTAAACTGTTGGAAAGTTGTGTGATGCTTGAATCTTGGGAGTAGGCCACTGTGATTTATGAGCTCTCTCTGTGTATGTGTTATGAACCAGTGTTGCATTTATGTGTATGAAGGTGTGTGTGTGTGTAAACAAGGTTGCTCTCTACTTCTAAATTCATGCGACCAGCCGTACATCTGCTGCATCCAAGGATTCTCATTTGAATCACACAGATGTGCACACTTGAACACAAACACACGTATACACTCATTTGAAAGCACCACCAGTCTTCCCTAGATACTGACTCGTCATGCGTTATTATCGTAAATACTGCTATTTTAGGGTTCAAAGGACCAGTCTAATTTTCCCCACAGTAAATTTATAATTTGAATCTGCTTTAGGTGTTTTCTAAATCAAATAATTCTGCACAGGCTTCTGTAAGCACTGATAAGAGATAAGAGAGCTGTGTGTGTGTGTGTGTGTGTGTGTGTGTGTGTGTGTGTGTGTGTGTGTGTGTGTGTGTGTGTGTGTGTGTGTGTGTGTGTGTGTGTGTGTGTGTGTTTCAAGCAGTTAGACAATCAGACAGGTCTTAGACAAACCCAAAGGATAATGAAACATATTTGGAGGAGAACGTGAAGGTGAATGATACAATTATTGTGACAGTTCATATTGTTGTTGAGCTTTGACCTACCATGGTTGTGTGCACAGTTTTCTTAAAACATTATAGTCTACTCTCAAGGGCCTCCAAATGAAGTTGTACAGATGGTTTAGTTAAACTGTTTACAACCAGTCCGATCATTAATTTCTTGTTGTACCAATGCTGCTAGCTTTACAGATCTCAGAAAGTGAAGCATATAGCGTTCTGGCAGAGAACTGATGTTGCTCTTGCAGATTAACTGATTGCCATCAGCTCATTTTATTCATGTTTCATCAACACTCATTCACAGATGTCTGGCTGACTAGTTACATCCAATTATATTTAATTCATGGCCATTTAAATCTGACACTTTGCTATTACTTGGCTGATACACTAATGCCAACTCTGTTTACTGCCACTCCCTCTACAACCCCAACCACCTTTTCAGGTGCCATATATTTTTAGATGTTTGCAGTAGAAAATACCACTTTCATATCGTATCTTCCTGTTAATATAAGGCTATGGCCAATAGCCCGTTAGCTTAGCCTAGCACAAAGACTCACAGAACAATCCTCATTCATTGAGAGTAGGGCTGTCACAATGTCATATATTCACTACACGACTATCATGGCCAAAAGAATCCACGCTAAATATATTATCACGATATCTATAGGAAATTGAAAAAAACAATAATGCTTTTCGTCAATCTTTAACTTTGTTTATATTGCATTTTTTTCTCTTTTGTTGCAACATAATTATACTTATTTGTGTGAGGCGTAGGAGATAGATAAAGAGAGAACGAAAAAAAACAAATTATTTAAAAGCGCTTGATTACTTACACGATATTATCAAATGTGTAGTATTAACATGATATCAATATTTCATATTTTAAATGTCATCGTCAATACCAGTATATCACTCCTTATTTCACAGCCCCCTGCAACAGTGGGGCCTTTTCCGTCAAAACTCTTTAACCATTTGCTTCAAAATGATTGTTTCCTTGACGTAAGTGTCTCTTTCTGACTTACTCTGGTAGACGCAAGTTATAATTATCTAGAATAACCCTTTAATATACAGTAGTTTTTGTTTGATGATTGATTGATAAAATACATTTCTTTGCACAAGCAAGATTGTGTGCACATTCAGGAGTATGTGTGTATGTGCAGTAAGCTTGTGGTTATAAAGTGGATCCTGTGTTGTAGTAGGTGGATGTTGAGCCCACATGGCTTTTGTGGCAGGCATGCCAGACTGCTCAATTACTCCGTGTGAATCCCTTAGGTCTGACTTTATACATTAATACCCAGTCATTCATTAGTGTAAGCAGCCTATCTGGATATAATCCCTTCTCTCCAGTGTTTTTTTTTTTTTTTTTTTTTTTTATCACCAGCTCGGTATCACTTTCCCGACACTTATTGTTCAGGTAATAAGAATTAGCAAATGGAATGAGATCTCATCATTTTTCCTCACATCAGCACCGAGCTACATGAGATGAAGTTCATGTGTCCTGTCCTGAGTCTCACTCCATATCAGTAACCCAATTTCAGTCACATTTTGCTCAGGTGATGACTCCCCTGAATATGACCTCCGTGGAAGTGAAAGCTGGTGTGCGCACACACCTACAGTAAGAGACAGGACTGAGGAGAGGAGAGAATAAAAAGAATCTGCGACAGGCACAAACATTAGCGCCTTGAGATTGCTTTTAGCTTTGAAAGGCGCTTTACAAATATAATTTATTATTATTATTGTTATTATTATTACAATGTTGTTATCTTTTACGCTAATGTTCCTTGCAGGAAATGTACTTGCTAAATGTTTGTGTGTGCGGTGCGGCAGAGCATCGTGAAACACACTTTTATAGTCTACAGAAACAAAATATCGGAGGCAGACCATACAATTATTATTGTTTCAAATTAAAATCGCCCAATAATAAACAACCACCGATGTAATCATCCAATCGCCCAACCCTAGCGTCTATCCATATCACCAAACCCCTCGTGTTCCTCTGGGCTTACAAACTATAGGGCCAGGATATGAATGTAGTTCCATAAGACTAACTGTTATTGTACAGCTTATTATAATAATTGCTTCACATGATGATAAAAAAAAGCAACATAGTGCACAAAGAATGAGGTTGTAGGAACATTCAGGTGGCTCAATGGCTGAATAACCGTGATAACTTAGAATTCAAAATCCATCTTTTTGTTCCTTAATTAGTGCATTTACCTGGTGGGAAGGAACAAATACTGTAGAAGCATCACAATTTTTATGTGTCTCCATAAAGCTTAACATGCATTCTGCTCTGCTGATTTGGTATGGATGGGACATCAAGAGAAGAAAGAGATGGCTCAGCATTACTTAACACAGCCATTTAAATGCACATTCTGTCTCAGCCTCTCATAAATACACACAGAAGACACACCGGCACATGCGCACATGCAAATTAATATATTACCTCGCCTAAGCACACACAGTGTTTTGTCTTGTCTGCCATAACTTTTAGAAATAATCCTTTGACGATGGCCGTGTGGGTTTTTGTGCGTATCTTTCACTGAGCGTGCGGGTGGTTACATGTGCATATACAATATATGCACAATTGTGTGTGTGTGTCTTCGCATATTGTGAATCCTCTGTCAGCACATCGTGTCAGGGGCTGGCTAGGACTTTCAGAAATGCAGTCACAAGCATATCTTATTTGGATTATGTATAAAACACTGATAGAGGCCGTCTGCTTGCATCAATCAGGAGAGCGAGAGGAAGAGACAGAGGGAGGCAAAAAAGAAAGGGCAAGAGAGAGAGAGAGAGTAAATGGATGTGTGAGCCTGTGGGGTGAGACAGGAATAAGGAAGTGAAGGTGCAGGGTTGAGCTGGTTGAGCATCTACGTGTACAGAAGCATTAAAATATGCAGAAGGGAAGAATAGGTTGGTGGAGATGGGAGTTTAAGATTCAAAGAGAGAGCGGAGGGAGAAGAGGAGGGAGATTAACAAAGGTGAGGTGGTGCATGAGAAATGTGGTATACAGAGAAGCGTATTTATTGGAGAAATTGAGAGGATGAAAGCAGAAAGAGGGAAGGTGGAGGAAGGGAGAGAGAAGAGGAGGAGAGAGGGGAAGGCTAACCAGGATGGTTTGATTGATGGGTCGTAGACAGGGCCTGCCGTTCTCTAGAGCAGAACCACTCCAGCACTGGACACCCGCCAGACACTGCACCCCTGGAGAACCCTAGTGTGTTTGTGTGTGTGCATTTCTGCAACTGTCTATATGAATGAATGAGTCTGCGTGTTGTGAGTGTGTGTGTGCATGTGTGTGCATATGGGCTTATGCAAAGCTCTTCTGTTACAATCTGATGACGCAGACACATGAAGCGAGGGCAAGAGAAACAGGTGTGGGTGACAGCTGTATTTTTAACATTGTGTGTGTGTGTGTGTGTGTGTGTGTGTGTGTGTGTGTGTGTGTGTGTGTGTGTGTGTGTGTGTGTGTGTGTGTGTGTGGGCATGGGATAATATCACAATTATCTTGGTCACAATAATTACCATTCACAATATTATCTCGATAATCAAGTTAGAACTAGTTAAGAAACCAGTTAAGAAACAAATATTATTTCGCATCACAGATAGGAACCATCTTTTTTGAATGAACATCCTTTTTTTGTGAAAAACAAACAATCAAACAATCTAGAGTAAGGTAATCATAAATCATAAGGTCCCTCTGGATAAATAAAAAAATGGCAATGTGTGAGTCTGTTCATTTTTACATGATAATTCCTGCATTTCTGAAATCCGGCTCTATGTTTCACTTCTACCAAGCTATGTTAAGTCATGTGAGGATAAAAGATAACCCCAATAAAGTAATTTCACCATAATCAACTTTCTATGAATGTTTTTATTAGCGCATAATTCTATATTGTTTGTGTGTGTGTGTGTGTGTGTGTGTGTGTGTTTGTGTGTGTGTGTGTGTGTGTGTGTGGGCATAATCATCTGCATATATGCATGTGTACTTTCTGCCCATGCATGCTGTGTTAGTATACTGAGTTATGTCCGTATATGTCAAAGCATACATGCATGTGTATTTATGCAGACGTGTACAGCTGTGTGCATGTGTGTGCAGGTGTACTCTCCAGGTAGTGTACTATAGTCGGCTCAATGCTTTACTTAATCTCCAAGGCTATGCTCAGACAGGCAGCCCATATTCCAATTTTCTGGTACTCTCTGTGGAAGCAGATTGCCTTGATCAAGCCCAGGCAGAACAAAAAAGAAAGTTGAATAAATCAATGTTTGGAAATCAAAATTAAACTAGAGCACTGCATCCAATTGAAATTTGCAAATGCTCAGTCTCAGTTTGGACACTGTAGACTTAATTAAAGAAACTGTAAGGTAATTATAGCGATGACAAGCTGAATATCCACATGAAATACAGCCATGGTTAAATTAACTGGCACAGGAAGCAGGATCGACGTGTGCATCATATTTGAATTCAAACCAGCTGCAGTTCTACAATAAAAATTACATATTTGACCATTTTCTAAGTCCCGCTCCTCCAAGGCAGACTGGCCATTTGTACCATAACCCAACTCCGACCAGGGTTCGACAACTATAAGGCTGCGCACTATAGACTCTCATGCAATCAGCTCTGATTTTCAAAATGTTCAGGCTGGTGTTGTGGATTTTGAGCTGGTCATGGTTAAACGTTATGTCTGGCGCAAGTTTAATAGTTATACCTGTTACCAGTAGAGGTTGGAAAGATAATAATTGTTTCTATAACGATACGTTTCTACGTAAGCGGCAACCTCCGGTGATGAGAAATGAAGCCAATGCGCAAATGCAAAAAACTGAAGTTCCTCGAATGGCCATTTGAGTCATTCCTGATATATCGTTAAAATGCCCAATTGTACATCAGAAATAAACATTATTCATAGCCTGGAACAAAAAATGGTTCTGGTCTCTATAGTTAATTTCTCCATTTATGACAACTGTACAGGGGGGGTGAATTTTGATACAACTCACCAGTTGAAATTATATTAAGTTAAAATGTATGTATAACTAAGGGAGTGGCTGCTTTGAGTGTTTGGTGGTTTGAACAGTGAATGAAGTCCTACCTTGCATTACAGGAACAGTGTTGTTCCTTAATTTCATTAGAAGGCATCATGGAAACTTGCATCATGGAAACTCCAGATCACTGTGATCTGGAGTTTCAATCTTAATCTTTTTAACCTGTTTTTGTTACTGAGTCAGTTTGAAATCCTGGATTCATCCTTCTAAAGAATATTGTGGACCCTTCAGTCTGCTTCTCTTGGAAATTGCTTTTTAATGTTTCCGAAAGACTTTACATAATATTCCTTGTGTCCTTGTGAGTGAACAAAAAAAACAATTAGATGGAAAAACACAGTAAAGTGTTCTAGTCTGCAGTCATTTAGGCCTTACTTTATGAAAGTAGGATGCAGTTCAGGTCGAGCTTCTTTACACCTTCACACTACTTCTGGTGTGACGTCTCTCTCGGAGAGCTGACACCCATCTGTCTGCTTGTCTTAGCTTGTGGACTTTGACATTTTACAGAGACCCACTTTGATATCTTGGCTGTTGAATTAAGCTGTGTGTCCTCCAGTATCCTGCTTGGTCAACGGTAATGTGTGAATTGACACGCATAAAGTAAGTTATTACACAAGAGCACTCAGAAAACTCTTATCAATCTCATGCTTATAGCCAGTTACATATTCATAAAAAATATAATCTCAATGCCTCAATCTTCAGCACCGCTGGAAATCTGAATTCAAAATTGTCCTTAAAGTCACTCAGATGAAACACTGACGTAGCGAGTGTGATCAGTCAGCCATGACTGCTGCACGAAGCATATATTAGCCTCCTCTGTAGCCGAAACTGGCTGCAGAGCAGTTCTGTTCCCTGACGATATACTGCTGAGCCATGAAGTGCAGGAGGATACATCTCAATTTTTTATTCATGCTGCAGCGGTTTTGGAAAATTGAATATAGAGTGAATAAGGAATGATTATGTAACAACCTCAATGAATACAATAATAATAGGTGATTATATATATTTTATCTCATAACTTGTAAATAACAGTCAGTCTTAAGTGTCAAGGTGCTTTTTCAACTAACCGCTTTAGTACGCTTCAAACTAACTCTGATGTGATTGCCCATCTGGTTCGGTTTGTTGTGTGTGAAAGCTCTCAATCTAAATGTTGTGAGGACAAAACCAACTCGGTCTCACTCCAGACTCGTCAAATACTGACACTTGGTCAGTGCCCCTCGGTGTCTGATACCGACGCACCAAGGCACCCTTATGTGTCTGTAAGAGATGCACAGGGCTTTACATCAACTCCAATGTAAACCCATCTGAGTCATTATTATAAGGTCCGAGTAACGGACATTTATATAAAAGCGAACAAACACAAAACAAACAAACACAAGGCTTTCACTAAGGAGACTGCTGATGGTGTCCCGTGTCAGACCAAAAGTTAACATTGACTATTTTATTTTACTTTTGTTATGTAACTTACAAACTTAACTAACGCGAGTTACGTATCAAAAGTACTTTGATACGTAACAAACATCTTTTTTCTTAGACGAAACTACAACCTTTTCCTAAGCCTAATCATGTACTTGGACTGGTTTCCGGTTGTTCCATTTGCAGTCCGAGTAGTATTGACCAATCACGCTTGAGCAGGCTTGGGTTCCATGCAGGTAAACTGCACATGTTTAGAACAGAAGAGGCAGAACGCAATGGCCTGAATCTCGGATGATCACAATTGAGCTTTTATTAAGCTTTTTTAAAAATGTATCGAAATTCGTTTGCAGATATTTTTTTATTGTGATTAGCCGTAGATGTTGTGTATTTTTCAAAATTGCTAATCTAATTGTAAACAATGACCAGTGCACGGAAGAGGAAACCTTGGCCTAGATATCCGTTATCCGGATATTCTCTAGCTAACCCGGAATCCCAGAAATTTTGGCCGTTGCCCCCAGAAAATACTCTGAGCTGATGGGTTCCGCATAACTGTGGTGGAGAGCAAAATAAAACCTTATCCAATCAATCCAGAGTGAGTGTGAGAGGGGTACAAGAAAGACAATGCTAAAAGTTTATTCTAGAAAGTAGTTTGCAACATGGGTTGCGTTCAAATGACTTTAAATGAATCGCATCCAACTTCATTCAAACTTCATGTTACCACTTGGTTGATGTTACGGCCACAGCCAATGCCATCTGCCTTATTTATCCAAGGGGATTGTTCTGTGGATGCATGCACCTTTGTTTCCCTATTGTGTATGTTAATTAGGATGTGTGACCCCCGGCCCTTGATTGGCAGCAGCGATACCTCTCCTCCCACCTGTTGAGATTGGAGCGTACCTGTTCCGGTCCTCCAATCCAAGGCACACTGGAGAGACCAGAGGATACAACTGCCCGGCCAGGTCTACAGTCGGGGCTGGTATTGTCAGCCATATGCACTTCTGTTGGGTTCTGAGACTCGCTCGTATACAGAATATATTGAATGTTGTATATTGAACATGACATATTATGTTTCGCATTTCGTGCAAGCTGTTCGCATTCCTTAGTAGTAGTTTGTTTGATCATCAGCTTGATGAACAAGCTGTTTAGAGATATTTGTTAAGCACGTTAGGTGCTCCAATGCTTTTTTCGTATTTTGTATTAATCCAGTTTTCACCCCAAGTTTTGTTTTAGAATTGTGTAGGTTGGGGTTTATTTTTGTTAGTTTGGCTTTGACGCCTCATTGCTCTTAATTTAAGAGCCCTCCCTGTGTTCCCTTTGTTTTCTCCAAAGCAATTGAAATTGCCAATTAGTCCAATTATATTAATAAATATATTTTATTTACCATAACCATCTGGTTTTATGTTACTCCCTTTTCCTTTGCCGAGCCGGGTCCTAACAGTTGATCTTCTTTGCTTTTTTATTGGCTTCTCAAACTTTCTCTTTTGAAAGGGTGCTCTGACTCACATATACTTGTGCTGATAATGGTTTACAGATATTAAACATGTTTTACGAGCATGCAGCCATTAAAACATATCACCTCTTTGAGCTGTTCAGGAGCAGAAATCACAAGCTGCTGTAAACAGCTTAGTGAATTTGAGAGGGGACAATGTTTAATCAAAGAAAAACCCCGTGAATAAAATACACAGGGAGCCGATTTGATTAACATAAAGATAAAAACCAATGTAGTGCTTTCTCTTTTGATGTGCTCTTCTCCTTGAAATAACACCCTGTTAAAATAAAAATAAAAGGCCTAATGGGAATTTCAGAGCTTTTGTATTTTGATCAAAATGAAGGCTGTTAATGTGCAGTAATAGCAAATGAGAGAGAGAGAGAGAGAGAGAGAGAAGAGAGAGATAGGAGGGTAGAGGAAAAAAGGAAAAATGCCCTTTGATAGCTAAATTAAAATTTTAAGCGCTGCTAAATGCATTTCTGTGCCCACCCGTTGAGAAGACATTTCTGTAAGTAATTATTTCCTGACCCTTTAAGAACTATGCTTCAACCTTTGCTTTTATTCCATCTTCTTTCATTTTTTTCTATCAGGCCCTAAACACTTCCACCGAGCCCCCACCCCAGTCGCCCCCCAACCCCACCAACCTCTACCTTCTCTCTCTCTGTCTTTCCTCCTGGCAGAGGTCACTCATGAAGACAACTTCATTTTTATTCATGTGCTCATTCATGTGAAGAGCCCTCTGAATCTATTTCCTGGAAATTACAGCTTTTATGTTTTGGTTATTACTCAAACATAGATGGCAACATTTCTCTTGCAACCATTGTTAGTGTAACTCTGTATTAATGGGACTTTTTTTCTCCAAGCTGAGAAAAGGGAGGAAGAGGATCTTTGACAACAAAAAAAGACCGAACTAAATGTATAGTCGCTTTACAAAAACAAAACAAAAAAAGCAATATGGCTCTACAGCATATTAACACATCAGTACTGAGTTTACACTATTAGCAGGCAATTTGCTTAAACAGATATTTATGGCTGGGGTAAGAGGTTAACTTTTATCATTCATGCCCAGGCATATACTGTGGCAGTTATTGCTGCAAATTAGGTTTAAAAAAGAAATGATTTATATTTAAAAGCTATAATGTATGCTCAGAGGTGAATGGCCACTGTCAGCAACCATTAAAACATTCTGAAGAGAAAGATACAGGCAAATTATGAATGAGTCCACAAATAGACTCCCTAAAACATTACGGGAATTTTCTTTTTGTTTAAGGCTGCAAGTGACAATGATTGTAATTATCGATTATTGGGTGAATTTCTTTTAATTTATTGATTCATTATTTAGATAAAACGTCATAAAACAAGTCATATTGTCAGAAACCGATCCTTTTTGTTGTTGTTTTGTTATTGCACCTGGTATACAAGGCTCCAGACTAAAACCTCAGACCGCCCCAAAGTTAGAATGTCAAACTGTCAACAATCTTAAAGGTAATCCTTTTACTTTGTTATTGTCATCTATAGTGCATATTGGCAAAAAAAACACACATTTCAAATGATTAGGAAAGAAATAATGGTATTTATATTTAAAACTACTGGATTTAATTTAAGTTCCTCGCCAAAAACTACAGCATTACATTTGCTTGCCATACCGAGTAACTTTTACTGTTTAAAGATACATTCAAGCAAACACGGATTAGTTCTTTATGTGGCAAGAAAATTTATGGAAATTTGAACATTTAAAATATAATTAAAACTCAGCAAAGTGCGGCTTCAGGGCTGTGAGGGTATGATTGACAGGTGCCTGGCAACAAAGAAAACCACGGATTAACTGTCATCAGATTTTGATCTAAACATCTTTAAATCCTGTTTGGTGGATGGAAATTGGAGGCCTTTAAATGATCGATTAGGAAATCTGACTAATGATATAAAATGTTATTAATGGACTAAACATTTCAGCTCGACACTGTGGTTTTTACAGAAGTAACTTGCGGCAGTAAAAGTAAACCACATCTTTGGCACAGACATCTGTTTTACCTTAAAAAACAGTCTTTTCACTCACAAACACTGATGCACACCGGTGAGAGTTTAATGTTAAAAATGTAAATGTCAAACCCACATATCACTGAGAGTGACAGCGTATTGTGAATTGAGTTATCATTCTGTCAATCTGAACAGGCTTTCAGTGACCTTCTCTATTTTAAAATGGCAAGTTCCACTTTATGTGCTTTACTGAGAGATGAAAGGATGGATGACGGAGGGATGGAGAGAAAGACACGGGGGTGTGGAGGGGTTGTGGTAATATTTATGGTGTCATGAAAGGTAATTAAATAGCACAGTGTTACTTTTACCAGCCTGATCTAATGATGTCACAACGATTCAATAAAGACGCAGTGTTAAAGGTTCCGTCCCCATAATTCACCTAAATGCAGTTTTAGGACTAAAGCTGTCACTTTTCTTTACTTACAGGTACTTTACTAGATGACTGGCACGGGGGGATATGCTTGAAACGAAATAAAAGGCTTTTTAAAACACCCTAAACTTCTTCTGGAAGGAGCTAACTGGGGTGAACCAACCATGTTAGCTTCAATGAAATCCAACCATCGTATTTCAAAATAAACATGATTTACTATTAGGTCAATATAGATCTATACGTCAAGGAATGGGAGTGAAATCAAAGAGAACCACAAGGAAATGTGATGATGAACACAAAGGGACAAGAAAACGCTAACGTTAGGACCACTGTTGAAAAGAAGACAGTGAAGGATTAAAGAGAGTAAAAGAAAGGCATCGGATGGAGAAGACTATTAGGTCATTTCATCCTGCAGATTTATTATAGGAAAAGCAGGCTTGTTACAGGCTTATGTGCTTTTTTGCTTTACAGAGCAAATAAAAGGCAGACATAATTAAGACTACCAAAGGTATAAATCGTGTATGTGAATGGCCCATTGCACACATCGACCGCACAAGTAATTTACATGGCCCTTTGAGAATTTCCCTGGGAGTTTTCTCTGACACTCACAAAGGTAGTGGTGAGAGAGAGAAAGAGAAAAATTATCCAAATAGAAAATACATTTCATTTCAAAGCCTCAACTCAATACAACTATTATTACCTAATAATAATAATTACTAACTATTCAAAGTTACATGATGTGTTAGTACAGATCATCAATACCCTTTTGCCCCAAATAAAACTGCTGTCAAAGGATGTTGCAGGGAAAATGTTTCACTATGTCTTTGCTTTAATTTGGTTTTAAATCTAATGTCAGGGATTATAATGTTATGTTATATATTATGTGTGAAAATCTTGAAATGAAAATACTCATTGCTGTCTTGAGTTTCCAAAATGTACTGTTCAATGGAAGTATATAACCAAAACTGCATACTGAAATTCTTCATGTCAATATCCTCGTTTAAGAGAAGGGCGATGGGGGGCTAGCTGTGCTGCTAACTAGCTGCCATTAGTAACTCAAAATGTCATTATTAGCCGGAAAATAATATGAATAATGAAAAATAAGAAAAACTGCCGCACTATGACAATGTTTTCAACCTCAGAGCTTGTTATTAGAGACATAATCCATCCTGAAGATGCCCAATTGGATGCAAAAATCTCCTGATCGAGTAACATTTCCTGGGCGTAAAACTTCCATCCAGTTATTTTCAAAATGAGGTTTCCATCATGAAAATCCAAACATATTACATACATTACATAGATAAACCCTTTCGGCACACAGACAAAGACTGTAGGCTGCGCTTTTTTATTTGTCGTTGCACTTTTCTGTGATCATTTACGTATATGTGTAACTTCAATAACACACAACAATAACCAGAACAAAGTTCCATTAAAATATATATTTTGCGATTGGAATTGAAGGTACATATGCCACTGCCTAGTAGGGATTGAAAATATATATATGATAGTTACCAACATGTGTATATCACTACCATCTTCAGTTTGATGGCATGAAAGGCCTGCAAGTTGTAACTATGGTAACCTTTCCCATTGTTACCTTCCACATTACATGAACATGGCATTAGACACAAAACCCCTGCGAAGCCTCGCAGGAGGTGTAGTTATTGCACTGAACAAAAGATAAGGCAAGGGATGCTCAGATCTGCTAGGGTTCGTATTGAATGTTGGAACAGTGTGAACTTGAATGTTCACACAAACAAAAAATAAGAATAAGGATATCCTCCTGCAATAGCTGTCTATGTGAATTTGTGATTTCTTGTGAAACAAAAACCCAAATACACGAAGGGTTTCCAGCCTTCTCTCTCAGAACTACGGCTTTGCTAGCGTTCCCTTCAACCTAATTTCCCTATTGTGTGCCTCCCTGCTCCAGTGGCAGAAATAGGCAGCGTGGAGGACCACTCCACGGTTCAGGAACGAAGCTACATCTTTACCCCCGCTAAAGGTGTTACCACACTCTTTTGAAGATGGTCTTAATTGGGTTAGGAGGGGGGTGTGGAGGGGTGTAGTGAGCATGCAGTCCATCGTTTGAAATCCTCCCCTCCTGATTTGAGGAGGTGTAAAGAGGAGAAAAAAGAGGTTTAATTGATCCCCTAGTGGTGTATGTAGCTTGGCATCCCTCTCTGATAAAGGTGGGGAAGATGTTACGCAGGGCTGGCTTAGCAATTGCAGTCAACCCTCACTGCACACCAAAAACTAAAGGTACACAATGTTCTACTGTTTTTTTGTAATAAATGTATAAGATGCCTCATTCTACCCGTTCCATTGCTCGAGTAAAGACTTATTTCAATAAGTGTGACCATTATTATGATATATCGTAGGGGTTTTACAACCAATAGAAACCTGTAGCTTTGTTGAATTGCTCTGCGAGTACTTGAAGACAAACAGAAGAACCAGCTTCCAACAGATATCCTTGGATGAATATTAAAAGCCTCTTTTGATCCAAATCTGCAATGTGTCTATTTAAAACATATAAATGGATATTCACTGTATATACCAGCACATTGATATTATAAGGTTATCAACTGGTGGTGGGTTTTTTGGGGAAGGTTGAGAAAAAACATTGATTACATTGAAGTAGTGTAGGTGCAGACAATTTAGCAGCACCGTTTCACCAAAGCAATTCAATTAGACACAAAATACCGATGTGATGTAACATAATGACAACTCATACTTACTTAACGTTTGGCCGAGGCACTGAAGAAACACGAGGTGATTTTTATTGCAGATAGAGAGAGAGGGGAGAAGTGAGAGACTTAAAGTCTGCTGTGTGGGTGTCTGTGTTTGTGAGCAGAGGATAGGGAGACACGGAAAAGGGGAGGGTGTGCCTGTATGTATTGAAGATAAAACAGCAATATCAAATTGGTTTAGGAAATGTGTTTTTGTAACCTGCAACATGCACTCTCAAAGTCACTTTCTATTTAGATGCTTTGGTTGATAAATCAGTTAGTTTGCATTGAAATGAGCTCTCTTGACACTCACAGTTTCATGCAGCCTCTACTGATGTACTGTAACACACACACACACACACACACACACACACACAACACACACACACTATTCCTGTTTCTATGCAGCAGTTACCTACGCCTCTCTTTCACATGTAAGCGTTCAAGGACCAGCAAGTACAGTTGATAAATGAATCATCAAATAAATAAAGTCCTATATAACCTTTAGTCTATGTGTATCAACACCTTCCTATTTGCCTATTTGCCACAGAACTAAACTCTCATCATCCACTTAAATCACACAGAGTTAGGGGAGTGGGGGATGGGGGGGGTGGGGGCCAAATCAAACAAATGAAGAAAAAAAACGTGCTCCTGTGGGGATCACAGCCATGTGAAACTCATCATTTGAAATAGGTGCTCATCTGGCCTGGTCTCAGTGGTTCCGGTGAAAAATCCTATTACAGAGTGTAACAGAAATAACCAAAGCACCTCTTCTCTAAGCCGTTGTGCTTTTTTCGTTTCCACTTACACCTTCTCATTATTCTCTCATCCACTTGTCAGAACTTTTCCAGGTGGCTGCATCTTACCTTTCCTTAACTTCCCGGTCTAATCTCCGTTGATATTCTTATCACAGGTTTTATATCTAATCCCTTTAAAACACCCCCCCACCTCTATCTTTATCTACCTCTCTTTTTCTCTGCCATCTCCGCTACTCCTGTCCTGCTCCTTTGCTCCCTCTCCGACTTCGTCATTACTTTTTGATAATTTCATCATTTCTCCGTCCTCTGCACCTCTACCGTTCTTCCTTCTCATGTTTCTCCTCACATCAAGACATCAAGGCACAAACATCAATCCTTTCTTCTGAGAGATTTCAATCATCTAAATCTCACTAAAGTGTGTGTATGATATTTTGACCTAGAGCATCAATGCCACAAAGTGTTTGGCAAGTTACTTAAAACATTTAAACCTTTAATTTGAAAGTAATAAGATACTTTATAATATAGAGTAATACATTACACAGCTTTTGCATTACTTTCACCAAAATAAGTGCAGAAATACGACGAGGCCTTATAAAACGGAGGCTAATGTTGTTTCATAGCGGGTAATCAAAGCACAGAACAAGAACAATATCTTGATAACATATAAACACTCTAACTGCTGTTGTATGAAAGATTAGCGTTGCCCATTATTCTGAGTCAGAAATCTCCACTTGAGTAACACTTACATAAACCAAACTTTCCATTTTCATTGCTATCTATATTCTGAAGGTTTCTACAAAGGGGTTTGTTCATATATCCTTTGTGGCCTGATTTATGTAACATTCTATTCATAAAAACATGAGGAATATATATATTTATGTTATGGCCGTTGACAGTATTTTCTGATTTATGTGCAAAAGGAATAATACAAAGTACAAATTCCCTCAGAAAAAAACATTTGACTCTAGTATGTCAACAAAATAGAATTTCGACCCTGTGTTTATCTAATGCTTAGATTTCTGTTCCCGGGAAATGTATGCAAATGAGCGCATGTTTAATAAGATAAAGCCTCATTTGCATATTAAAACATAACATTTCAGATTTTCTTTTATCCTATTTACGTGGAGGGTCTCCCCTTAAATAAGATAATAGAGAGTCTGTGGCACACTGAATGAAAACAATAATTAAAAAAAGACAGATTAGAGAGACAGCCACGACTTCTAATTAAAGACTGTCTGGCATTTTAATCTGACAGAGTCTGGGTTGATGCTTAATTTATACTATAGCTAATCTGCGAGTATCTGAAAACTCATCATATACTTTTGGTTTGAAACTTACTGACTGCCTTTTTTTGCATGTTGCCAACTATTTTTAATTTAAAGTAGCTAAAGTCTGCGCAAAAGGTTGCTACATGTTGCTTCAATGCATCATGTGCTAATTTGAATATTGGTGACATCATAGTTTAAGTATTTAAATATATACACAATTATATTGGATATATATAATTATAAGTTCCGGACTGTGGAAAGAACTCACTCTTATACTTATAAATAATGACAACTCTCTTCAAGGAGTTAAAGTATGCGCAACAACTCACGAGATTTGTTGCTGTATGTTTTAACATAATTTTATTATTTCATTACCAACAGTTTACAATATTACAGAACAAATCCATTATGTGAAGACATAACAATTAGATACAATCAGTCAGACCCCCCTTTGACATTAAGTAACAAAGAGTGGTTAAATACCTGTGTAAAAAATATATGATCTAAAGAAAGAGACCAGACTAGTTTTGAAAGTAATAGTATCTCATAAAGCAAAGTATATTGTCCTTTGAGATCTAATTAGGTGATCTTTTATGTGGCACGATTTGCTTCCACTCTGAAGGGTATTGGCCTTTCAACAGTGTGTTTGAGCTCTGAGAGTGAATAAACTAGGACGACAACGCTCTTTTTTATCTTAATTTTTGCCAAATCTATCAAAAAAGCTGCAAAATTGGCATCACTGACCCTAACTGGTGAGTTAAACACTGACATGATAGCTACCTTACCTATTTCATTATGTTATCATCCGATTAAATGACGTTATCGCTACCATTCTTATGTGTCAAACTGCACCTACTATGTTGTGAAAGTGAAACTTTAGAACAACATGTTCTAAAACTAAATGAAACGTAACGTTTTCAACAGAAACATAACAACTTCTTTAGATTTAGGCAACACAACTACTCGGTTAGGTTGAGGAGCAGATTGTGGTTTGGGTTAAAATAAGTGTTTAAAGTGTAAAGTAAAAGAGAAACGTAACATTGTGAACATAGAAACAACAACACATTGTTGGTTTCACACGGGACGCCAACACCGCTCTCCTGGGTCCCGAGATGACATCGGCCAAAAACCAAAATGGTGACGGCCTAAATGCCAAACTTGATACTTCAAAACCTGAATCCACAAACAATGGGCGACGTTCGAGTGGCATCGTCTATGATTCATACTCACTGTCACACTCCGGGCGGAATCCCTGATGGAGAGGTTTGTTTGTACACGCGATGCAGAAAACAGACTTTGTACTATCAGCCTTCCATTCACTTTATTATATAGATGGTAGCATATTTATAATTCTGTGTTTATTCCTGAATATCCTATACTTTACCTTTTGTGTCATTTTCCAACTCTCATATTCTATAAACAAGCAGCGTACTTGAACAGTGATGAATGCCACAATAGTTACTGTCCATTGCCGTTCATTGTGTCTGCACGGGTCAAGTATGTTGTGTGTGTGGGCGTGTGTAAGCGCCCGGTTCCGCGTGGGTGCTTTTATGTGCATGTGCTATTCAATGCATACGAGCACCTTATTACACAATCAGATTATGCCTGTGTTTATCAGTGGCATGATTAATGGACTGGGCCGAATGGAAGCAGAGAGCACTAAGGATTCATTTGGGTCCCTGACAATTTTTTATGTATAGGCTGTAAATTACGGTCCCCACAAAATGTAAGTGTATTATTGAAAAGGATGCTTCCACTCTAAGCATCAGTAATAGCTATGGTGTGTGTGTGTGTGTGTGTGTGTGTGTGTGTGTGTGTGTGTGTGTGTGTGTGTGTGTGTGTGTGTGTGTGTGTGTGTGTGTGAGATGTATGTGTCCAAGAGCCTTTTTGTTTGTTTCTGAGGGACTGAGTGAGTGTGTGTGTGTGGGTGTGCATGTGTGGAATGATGGTGGTGTGGGTGGCGCACATGCATTTTTAAATTGAAAACATGACACACCCACAGTGATGATTTAGTACTGGGCTAGAGAGGTGTTCTGAGCAGTGAATGCTGCCTTTGAACAGCAGAGTGGAGAGACAGAGAGAGGGCCATAGTGTTATTCAGCACTAAAAAGTATAACTGCCACTGTGGGAGAGCCACTTAATACTAACAGTTTGCTGCATGCCAAGGCTTCTCATACACGAAGTAAAATAATTGTATTCAGCCACTTATTAAGGACCTTCATCGACACAGCCTTGGAAGTGTTTGGATGGTGCTACGTTTGTGCATTCAGCATTACTTGGGGGCTAATTCCATGTGCAAATCTAAAACTGTGGCTTCATTATATTGTGCATAGTGTATATAATTTATTTGACAAACTGACAATGTTACTACTACATGCATCCTCACCAATTTCAATAACATACCTAAAATAAGCCTTCGGTTTTACAGATATAGATCGAACTAGAGTCCATCTTGCGATTGGATCAATGGATTGGTAAAGAGGGCAAGGGGGGGTGCAGTAAAAGGGTGCTGCCTGTAGTCATAGTGCTGTACCAGCTAATTGTAAGAGTGCAACCACAAGATTATCTTGTGACCAATTATATGAATACGGATCATGGCTTCAAAAACAGTCATGCCGCTCATTTTTCAAAATTAAAGGTGTGCTATTATCCAAGATATAATTTGGACAAAACCATCATCCACTTGCATTTGAGGAACCGAGTTAAGCTAAGAGACAGCAAAATCATTTTAGCCAGCTAACGTCACACTGGCCTGGATTTGTTAAGCGTCTTTCAAATAACGGGGCCCAGTTAGGTGACACGCTGGCTGTTCTAGACCTTCAATCAATTCTCCTGTAAATGCCTGGCAGAGGACACAGAGGTTAATTAGCCTCCTATAGAGTTAGCGACAGCCATGCTGCATATCATATCATCCGCCATTATAGCCGTCTGGGCTCATAACAGACTGCTAATCCAAGCACAGGGCCGTCTGATGGCTGACAATAACTCTAGAGAGGGAGAATGGAAGCGATAAAGCAAGGGGGAGACGAGGCTTGTGCCCGTGTGTACATCATATACCTGAGGGCAGGTCACGGTTCACTGGCTTCCGTCCTCTAGATAACAAAATGCTTTGTATGCAGATGAAGTCAATGATGAGTGCCCTTGGTTAAAAAAACCCAGCTAAAACATGGGTCAACTATAAACTGACTTTTATACATCTTGACATATCCTCCCTTAATGATTCAGTGAAAATGCCCCTTTTTGGATTGTTGACCACAACTTTGTTTCCGTGAATTTTCACAAACATGACAAACTGAATTTACCAGTCAGTTTAGTTACTCCATTCAAATCATGAAATCCCTCTCCCGCCCATCACTGTCTTCCTCGGCAGATGCTGCCGTGTCATCTTGTCACATGAATTAATGAATCTCTATCTGCTGTTGATGGTGTTCTCCTCAGCAGATGCAGTTTGACTTGTTAGGCCAAAATAAATAATAGAAGCTGACAAACTTCAGCTTGTATCAAGAGCGGACTCTCAAGCATAAAATTGCAGCACACTTCAAGCTAGATTTTCTATCAGCAAGTGGTATGAGAAATGTAATAATTATGCTATTAAACATTGGTATATTCAATAATGAGCTGGATAAGATTCTGAGCATGCAAGCTTCCAAAGTAAAGTAATGATCTCGCCAGGGACAGGCACACACTTAAAACTATGAGGCCGTGTAGGGACTGAAAACCTTGAAAAATGTGTGAACAAGTGTGTGTGAGTGAGTTAATGCTGGAATGTGAGCAAAAGTTAGAGCTGGAGCCTTTCTGTGTGTATGTGTGTGCGTAAGTGCACGTGCATACTTATGTATGTGTGTTTTGCTTTCGTTTAGGGTAATCAAAAGCTAATACGCAGCAGAATCGGCTCTGTGCACTCTCCTCAATTAGTAGTCATCTATAAAGAGACACATTTCCATTCTTTATGCTGTCGCTTAATTATGATAGATTTCCTTCCCATTCTCCTTCGTTTACCCCTCACTTTTTTCTTTCCCCTTCTTCTCTTTTCTATAATGAAAACATAACTAGCTGAGTCATTTTTAATCAAGCATTATTATGGATTTTGATCAAAACAAGAGTTTTTAGCATACTAGAGCAGCTTGATTTAAGACTGTTTTATTTTTGTTCTTCATCATTATTGGTTTAACTTATTAGGGCTCATTGGCTTTTACATAGAGACACGGAGAGACAAATGGCGTAAAATGGAGAATTTGTTTTTCCCTCTGACACGGCTTCAAAAAGTCATTGGTGTAACAATCTGCCTGTTCATTAGATGTTTTGTGTTGTATTTGTACTTCCTGTTTTATTTTGTTAGTTACCTGTTCTCTGTTGTTTCTACTTCCTGCCCTTGTGTTTTTGCCTTTCTCTCCCAGCTGTGTCTCGTTACCTCATTTAGTGTCTGTGTATATATCCCTGTCCGTCTCAGTGTTCTTTATGGGTTTGTTACCCATGTTACGGGTTTGTTACCCATGTTACGGGTTTGTTACCTGCACGTGTCTGTACCGTGGTTGGTTTGTGTGTTTCAGTTTCATTTGCATTTCATCCATCCATCCATCGTCCACCGCTTATCCGGGATCGGGTCGCGGGGGCAGCAGCTCCAGTAAGGAACCCCAATCTTCCCTTCTCCGGGCCACATCCTCCAGCTCCGACTGGGGGATCCTGAGGCGTTCCCAGGCCAGTGAGGAGATATAATCTCTCCACCGAGTCCTGGGTCTTCCCTGGGGTCTCCTCCCAGCTGGACGTGCCTGGAACACCTCCCTAGGGAGGCGCCCAGGTGGCATCCTTACTAGATGCCCGAACCACCTCAACTGGCTCCTTTCAACGTAAAGGAGCAGCGGCTCTACTCCGAGTCTCTCACGGATGGCTGAGCTTCTCACCCTATCTCTAAGGGAGACGCCAGCCACCCGTCTGAGAAAACCCATTTCGGCCGCTTGTACCCGTGATCTCGTTCTTTCGGTCATGACCCAGCCTTCATGACCATAGGTGATGGCTCATTCCCTACCCGGAGTAGACAATCCACCGGTTTCCTGCTGAGAGCCATGGCCTCAGATTTGAAGGTGCTGATCCTCATCCCAACCATACGCCTTCTCCAGATCCACAAAACACATGTAGACCGGATGGGCGTACTCCCAGGCCCCCTCCAGGATCCTTGCGAGAGTGAAGAGTTGGTCCGTTGTTCCACGACCAGGACGGAATCCGCATTGTTCCTCTTCAATCAGAGGTTCGACTACCGGCCGAACCCTCCTTTCCAGTACCTTGGAGTAGACTTTACCAGGGAGGCTGAGAAGTGTGATACCCCTGTAGTTGGCACACACTCTCTGGTCCCCCTTTTTAAATAGGGGAACCACCACCCCGGTCTGCCAACCCCATTTGCATTTGCATTTGCTACTTTGTATTTTTGATTCAGCTTTGTTTTGTGTTTCAGTTTCATTTGCTACTTTGTATTTTTGATTCAGCTTTGTTTTGTGTTTCAGTTTCATTTGCTACTTTGTATTGTTGATTCAGCTTTGTTTTATTAAAGGCTCACTTTTTGTTATAATACCGTCTGCTGAACTGCTTTTGGGTCCTCTCCTACACCACACCGTGACAAATGGGGTATGTTATCTATAGATTAAATGTGCTGTGCATTTAAGATTAGTAATTCAATTAGTTATTGTTCCGGGGATAGCATTGTATTAACTGTAATGTATAGTGCAAAGATCTTTACAATTAAAAAAAAATAATAATAATAATGTGAAAAAAACCAATAGTGTATTGAGTGACCCATTTAAAATGTAATCAGCCTTTTAAATAAGCGTCATCAGTGGTTATCACTAGTAGCCTAATACGTCAGATGGGTCAACTGGCACCTACTTCCTTGTGAAAGTGAAACTTAAACAATACTTAACATTTAAAACTGAAGTAATTTGGGTTTAAATAACTACATTTGAAAGTGAAACTAAACAGAAACACAACAACAACAATACTTTGTTGGTTTCACACAGGATGCGAACACCAGCCTCCTGGTGGGAACCAGGCAGGGAAGCCATTTGGACTTATGGACAGGGGGACAACATTTTCAACGCTTCAGACTAACCTTTCCCCCTGTCTGAAAAATGATTTCAACTGTCAGTCAGTGTACACCATTAAATATTCCAAGTGTTATCTTTTAACTTTGTTATTGTCATCTACATTGGTTATTTGCATAATAAAACCACAAATGATTAGGAAATAAATCATTGCATTTTAATGCATTGCAAAAATATGCTTTGATTAAAACATTGTTTTGGGGGATTTGTAGTTTTAATTATGTAAAATAAACTGCTGAGAGCTAGTGTAAGGAAGTTAAACAGGTCATAATTCCTTCTCCAATATCTATTTTATATTGCTGTAAAAACATCTCAAACAACTGTAGTTTTAACGCACCCCTGTTACTCAATGCAAACTTTGAATAACGTTTGCTCCGTTATTGAGCCAAGCATAACTGCTAACAGCTAACATTGACTCTTTTTCAATACAGATATGTTGTTCACAATGTAGCATTATCACCAGACCTTTGCTGTGGCGCCCCCTGGGCATTGGACCAGGGATATCTTTACCTTTTGACCCCCCCTGACGGCAGGGGCCTTGATGAAACTCCTGTATTTAGTGTCCCAACTTCCACCCCTTATGGAATTCTTCGCCCTGTATACTACATCACATGACTTCCGCCTTTGCTCCTGTCATAATTACTATGGTTGCTAGAGGTCGGTGTAGTCTTCTTGCATTCCTTTTTGTGGTGATCAACCATGTGAATAGATGATAAAAACCTACTAGTTTGTGCAGAAGGCCCCAACTAGGGGTGGGCGATACTGCAAAATTTGGTATCGATCCGATACCAAGTAAATACAGGGCCAGTATTGCCACCAGCAGTGCATTGCTGAGTGACGCGACTGCACAACCGCAACACTCACAGTATAACAGGGGAGGAGGGACGGGGGGAGGGCAGAGTGAGCATGAGCGAAGTAAGTGTTTGCAAATGCACAAGCACAATGATTTAACGGGAGTTGTGTACTGAACTTAAAGAAGAGAAACTGAAACTTAAGTATCGATCTCATCACGCAAGTATTGATCAATACCGATACCAACATTCGTATCGATAAATCGATATTTTAGATCGATCCGCCCTCCACTAGCCCCTACATCTATGAAGCTGATAACCACTAATAACACCTATTTAATAGACTTTTTGTATGGATTTTATCTTACTACGTCCTCTGTTCCATTGTCCCTCATTACTAAAATACACACTCATACACATACACACAGGTGATTGATTTACACAGCAAGCAAACATTGAAGAAGCACTCCAATTGTCCTCAATACTTGTTTGTGTATATTTAAAGACCCAGTGATGGAGCTACTGTAAATCCTGCACCACATGTTTTTTTTTCAGTTCTGATGGCGCTCATGATTGCATGTTTGCGTTATTGATTCTGTACATGCCATGGTTCCATTGCCTACATACAAAGTCACAGTCGAAAAGACACAAGGAAGCACAACGGCGTCACACATCAATGCCAGCTCAGGCACTGATCTGAGGAACACAGGAAAGAAAGGAGTGATGGAGTGGTGCGTGTTCTCTGAATATGTATGTTTGTGGTGAGGAAACTCATCATAGTCACAGCCAGTCTCTCAAACATACACACACACACACACACACACACTGACACAAACACGCTAATGCTTGACAATTTCCAGGTGAGCTCACAACTTTAGATTGATGGTGTAGACAGAGCAGCATATGTTTTGTCATCTCTCTCCCTCCCCTTACTCTCTATTTCACTCTCTTATTGTCACTGTTTTAGTACGGTCTATCTGGATCAATCATCAATCTCTCTGCTCTTCTTCAGTTCCTCCTCCCCTCCCTTTTGCTCGTCCTCCCTCCCCCTGCGCATCCCACTCCCTTTCGATATATTACAGGCAATCTTTATTCGGCGTGAATCCACTTAGCACAATGGAGACTAAACAAATGTGTGTGTCAAACCCAAATGGCGTGATCCCAATGCTGTAGAGGGACAAAGGGAGGGGTGACAGAGACTCCAGCAAAGGAGGAGGAGATGAAAGAGAAAAAAGGCCATCAAAAAATAGAATACCTGTGATGTGGTGGTCAATAAAAAGAGAAGGGACAAGCTATAGCGCTGTGAAAGTCTGAGACTGATACAGCACACAGCCATTTGATTGCATATATGGACATATTCTCGACCACGGCAGAATATCTCCAGGCAGTGAGGTGGCTAACAATCAGCAACCACTAACAAATTATTTAATTCCATAACAGTTTATACTGTATCCAATTAAAAGGAAAATAAATCATGGGCTGATATTCCATTATTCAATTACTTTTTTTATGTTTAAAACAGTAAGATATTTGTCAATCTGCATCATTGTGTTCATTCTGATTGTCCAACTTTTCATTCCACCTCCGTTGTGGAGATTCAGGAACCAAGGACTTAAACGTGGATGGCATATCGGGACAAGCCTCATAAAGCTTTCCAAATACAACATACTAGTCAATCATTTCAAGAGCTTGTCTCTGAGCCAGACCGAAAATGAACACAGAAAATGATCCTCCTGGATTAGCTGGTGTAGCTGACTGCATAGGAGAGCAACCTTCTCATTAACTAAACGACAGCCTGCACTGGTTTGTTTAAATGTGAGTAAGTGGGCCGCTGTCAATTGTTAGACAGGTAGTAGGCTAGCTAGTTGGTTAACTAACAAGTTTCCCCAGAAGTACGTCCATGTGCATTTATTTACAATACCTAATCCAGGGAGTTCAGGGGATTGTTCAGAGTAAATAATGTTCCAGCCTTGGCTGCCTGTATATATACCACACAGTCATATGTAACTGACTATAACTTAACATTATTATTTACACAAGCTTGTAGCCTCTTAAGTAAGCATCATGGGCTTCACCAGCTGTCATAGTGTGTCTGCACTACTTCTCTGTCTGCATTATTTGAAAGCATCTAATGGATATGGAGTGTGATGTGAAAGACCTGCGTTATGTGCCACCACCACATCATGCTGAGTTAAGAGGTCATATTCAGTTCACCTATTTCTGTAAAAACTGGCTGTAAGAAACCTGCTAGAGGACTCCACCTGTGTTCATAGATTTGGGGTTACAGTATGTACTGTGCATTTATATTGTCACCTTTTATGGCAAAGAGTAGGTGCTCCTTCTCTAACTAGGCTTATCTTAAAAAGGGCCAGCTGACACAACACTGCTACACCGCTGTTGTCCACTTGTTTTTGTTTTGTTGTTTAGCCTTTCTTTTGCCAGCTAAGCGAAGGCATTCTCTCTCCGCTTTCATTCCTTCGTTCTTTACAGTCTTCGTGATAATCTGTCCCAGGCGGCTGGGCTGAGGGATGAGTCTATAGTAGAGGAGGAGAAGAACAGGGAAGACGAAGAAGAATGAAATGAAGGAGATGGGTTGCTCTGAGCTAGTCTCTGTCTCCCAGAGAGTTTTTTTAGTCAGAGCGCGTTCTCTATTGACCTCTGCCCCTTATCGATCCATCCCCTCTTAATGTACTCCATGCGTGTGTGTGTGTGTGTGTGTGTGTGTCTGTGTGTGTGTGTGTGTGTGTGTGTGTGTGTGTGTGTGTTTTACGTAGAGGCAGGGAGAAACAGGAGCCGGTGTCTTGTGTGTGTACATGCACATGCGTGTGTCAGCATCTGATAATCTTCAATAAGTGCCTTCATAACCATAAAACCAGTGGGGAATATAATTTTTCAGGAGTAACTCGCTAAAAAAATGGAAGATAGCTGCCTACAAAAAGTACTTCACAGTGTGTAATACATGCCTGGAGATGGGATGAAAAACATGGACAAATATGGACAAAAGAATTAAACAGGGTGTGAGGATACATGCGAAATGTTTTGAAACTGAAGGGAAGAGGAAACGAAGAGTACAAGAAAAGAAAAGAAGAGTATGGAGATAATTTAAACAGGGAAAAGGCTCATGGGATCACCCAGCGTTTTTCATTCTGACTCTTTACTCGCCTCCCCTCTTTCTGCATAAACACTTGACAAATTCACACACATACACACATGAACATTCATATACACCACTCCGCCCTTCATCCGCAGCTGCATTTGTTTGATTTTTTTCATTTTTTTATCTCTGGCCTTATTCCACAGCTTATGAATTTTAATAGGCCTCAATCAGAGCACCTCAGCAGTGTTTTTCTATCTCCCAAAGTAATGGACTTGAACCACCTGAGAGTTCTTAGACAGCTCTGTATTCGTAGAGCTAAGGAAGTCAGAATAGAACGGGGAGGAGAGGAGGGATGAATGATAAGGGCGGACGGTATGTGGATGAATAAGAGAGCGACACAGGGCTGGTGGGGAAAAGAACGTGCATGCGGAGTCATCGTCGATAGCGGGTGAGGGTGTTAGAGGGAGACAAATTGCGAGAGAGAGAGTGGCCCTGGCTTCCAAATGGATTCCTACTGGGTGTCAACACATATGTCAGCATGTATACAATCTCACACATAAACACATGCACAAACACACACTCTGGGTTGCCTTGCTCCTGATCCCCTCCTTCACCCTTTAATTACAATCTGCACTGACAAATGGGCCTGCTTGGTAATGCAAAAGCAGGCACACACACACACACACACACACACACACACACACACACACACACACACACACACACACACACACAGTGAAAGCAAGGAAGAGAGATGCACTGTTTTTACTGATTAGGTGTGTCACCGTTCTTTTTGGACCCTTTATTTAGACACACAGCTGCACACACCTACACTTCACACACGCACACTTTATTTCCCCAGCAGATCTAAAACAAAACCGCTCTGAATTTATTCTGTTGGAAATTGTCTCTATTGTACTATCCTCGCCATGATGTGTAGCCATTTGTCGAAATCAATGGAGCCCAGAAATTGGTATTATTCTTTCAATGGTTCATTCTTTCTCTCGCCCTCACTTTCCATGCCTCTCCCTGTGCCCGTCTTTGCTCATGCTTGAATGAGAAAAAGTGATTACCTGAGAAAGAAATGGGTTAGTACGTTGGTGAAAGGTGGCAGTTGTGTGTCTGCTGTCTCTGTGAAAAGACCTGTGAACAGCTGTTGCACCTCTGCACATCTCCTGAATGCCTTATCTCGCCCCCTCTTGCGTGGACTCCAACATAACTACACACACATCACAGCACAATGAACCGTCGACACAATGAGGTACACTGCAAGTGCTCACAGGAAAGACAATCCACCCTCTCCATGTGCCAAAGTTGATAGCCTGAAAACAATGCTTCATCAGCTCTTGCCATAATCACAGCACTTTTAAAGATCCCAGGGCTGAAAGACAGGAGAGCAGCACAATGCGTAAACACAGCCATAAGCCAGCTCTATTCACAGGACATGTAGTTCTACCAACTGTTAAAGCCATTCCCGTCTCGCCAAAGCAACAATGGAGCGCAACAGAGAGAGAGACTGAGGGACTCTATTGATATCGAGCGCTGCCGAATAGTCGGCTGACTAACATTCACTGTCACAGCGGATGGATGGTTTAATTGTGGACTGGTGTGAGAAAAAAGGAGAGAGAGTATGTAGGTGTGCGTGTGTGTGTGTGTGTGTGTGTGTGTGTGTGTGTGTGTGTGTGTGTGTGTGTGTGTGTGTGTGTGTGAACAAGAGGACCCGGGGAGGTGACAGCCGTTATCTCAGGCCTACAGACAGACACTTAGTCCTCCGCCAACCCTCAACCACTCGTCCCTATGGCATGCTCAGAAATGTCACGAGCTGGCACTGTGAGTACACTGTGTGTGTGTGTGTGTGTGTGTGTGTGAGTGGTTGGGGGGAGGGAGTTTGTATGTTGGTGCACCACATCAAACTCCTTTGTGTGGGACTGTGCAATTTGAGCGTGAGCCGATGTGTCCATGAAAATTATGTCAAATATACGTCTGCTGCTTTGTGGATAGTTTTTGTTTTTGTTCACACATACAGTACAAACACCAACCCACACCAACAAATATGTTAATAGCAATGGTTGGAACATGAGTGCAAAGATTTCTACAATAGATTTAGATTTATGGTCATTTTCACTGAAACAGCATAATTTATCCAGTTTTTGTTATTACCTCCGCCAAGGTTATGTTTTTGACTTGGTTTGTTTGTCAGCATTATGTAAAAACTGGACTGATTTTAATTAAACTTGGTGGAAGGGTGTAGCACGGGACAAGGAAGAAAACATTTCATATTGGAGCGGATCCAAATCAGTGGCGGATAGACAAATTATGTTTCACTTTCGTTAACATTGCGAGAAGTTCATGTGTGGTGTCGGAATAATTGGAAAAGTGAGTTCCAAACTGGGAAAGTTCACGGGAATGCCCCCCTTAAGTTGGAACAACAACTCAGAAACAGCTATCATCGTTTTCTTTGAACACTCTGAGCAATAACAATTAAACACAACTTCTTTGAAGCGTCCATGTTGTTTCCACATTACGACTTAAAGCTCATGAACAAACCAAAGTGGGAAGAAAGACTTCCCAATTTGGTAGGTTGATCCGAGAAGCATGTGAATGCACCATTGGCCTTGGTAGAGGTCTGCACCCTGAGTGCTTTTCTAGTTTGCATATAATTCATACAGCGTAATAATCAAATAAACTATATTTATTTCAGTAATTACATCATTTATGTTTTAAAGCAGTTGCTACAGTGGACAGGCGTGTGTGAGCATATCATGAGTGGTTAAATGCGGCTAAACATCCTAAACAGGTGAACATTCTGTGTTGGATTAAAACATTAGATACAAGTGCAACGCTGAACGTTATCTAGAAGTGATTAAATTAAAAGGTGTATTGATCCTTCCTGGGTGCTGAGGTGAGCACAGCTATGTGGAAGTGGGAGGGTGGGAGTAGGGGTCGGATTATCCAGTTATACAGAGTTAAACATCTGGTCAGAAAGACAAAAGAGATAGTTACTCATGCCTGACAGCCACAGAAGGGCATAGCTAGACAGACACTGTGAGAGGATGGCAAGACTAAATGTGTCAAAAAAGATGTCAAATAGCCTATGAGTGCAGTCAAACCAGTATTTATAGGCAACATTTGGGACCAAAATCAATTATTTTTAAATGGAATTGCCACGATTTGCTCACAAAGGGAAAGTAACACTGTTCACGGTTTTTGAGTTCAACTTTGCTGAACTTTGGCAAACCTTTTCCGTCATTGACCAACTGCAAACCGTTTCAACATCATTAACCTTCAATGGAACGAAGAGCAGGAGAGTCTAAAATGGATCATGTAAACTGTGTGGCACCATTCAATTTTATATAACCACCTGCATAAACTTCTCCATGAAAAATACATGGTTTATAGTTGTGACACTAGAGTCAATGGTTCAAACAAGTCTCTTCAATAAACTCTTACCTTATTGATCTTTTAGCTTGATGGGATATTATGGCAGACTAGTATGACAACCAAATAGGGTTGGAACAGTGTAAAATATTTCAAACCGGTTTGATACTAAGCCAAACACCGGATTTTACAACTGAATCAAATTGTTTGCGGGATATAAAACCTTTCATTATAATACATTTGTTTTTCCAAAGACTTGGCTCCTTTCTTTATAGGGATTGTATAAAGGCAATAAAGTAAAATATAAATATAAATAAATAAATATTTGATATGAGATTCAATCTCGGCATTAAGGAGTTGCACTTTTGGTCTCTGGCTTATTGCGGGTAAGACTTGTTGACTTCTTGCTACGTCACAGAATGGTTTCTTTGTACACCCTCTGGCATTCCAGATAATAGTGCAACAAATAATGCATAGAAAAGCCTTAATCCCACCCAACACACGTACAGTAACTCCATGCTTAATGCATTTAGTCTACACCAGAAAGTCTGAGAGTCTAAAAAGGCTGCACTTGCCTCTTAGATATTTTCCATGAATCCAACTAAAGCAAGGGTCTCTGTCAGTCACTGTGTGCGCGTATATCCATCACATATCTCGAGAACCGATTATCTGATCTGCTTCACACTTGGTGTGCATATTGCTGGAACCCAAGAATGTTTAGTGTCGAAGTTTTTGAAACGTGACACATTCAATATATATTTTTTCAAAGTGAGCAGTGTGGGGCGGGGTTTCAAGGCTCTGCTGACTGAGTCGAGATAATGCCGTCCACGCCTTTGAAAGGCCAGCGGCTCATTGACTGCTCATTGATCCGGTTCACTTTCGCTCCTGGATGCTGGATCTACGGTATTAACTTTACAATCAAACTCTTCTTCTCCCTTGAGTCAATTAGCAAAAAGCGGTTCTCAAGAACCCTGCGAGCCAATCAATTGGCCTGTTCTGAGCGGGCAAGCGGCCCGCCCCGCACTCGTATGAATGAAAGATGTTAAGTGAATTACAATGAACAGCAAATATGTTTGTCTTGTCCTCAAAATAGGCTAGTGCAGTGGAAAAGAGATGTATGATAAAGCACATTTATTCACTACAAGACTAAAAAGATATTTGAGATAACATGATTGTGTGTAAAATCACTTAATGGGGTTTCATAGCACAAGAGATGATAGAGCTGTCACTCCACACCAACACCCACATCTGTCCGCGGGTTTTGTCTGGTGGCCATCTGTTTTGTAATACAACCATGCAGAACCACAGGAAGCAGGAACAGATTTAAAGCCAGCTTTTCAGGAACTTCCTCCAAAATGTTCTTCATTATTATTCATTAATATTTGTATAATTACCAGCATGTTGGATTTATGCAAAGCATGCTGCCTACACAAACAACAGTTTAAAGAAGATTATCACTTCCTATGCCCCCACGACGTATTGTTTGGGAAAAATAATACCAAAGGCATTTTTTTATACAAAGCCCAGTGTTATGTTTGGAGAAATGCGGCAAAACAAAACACTTTGGGTTTATAGCTGCAATAGTGTCTGACATTGTTTATCTGTGTGCTTCTCCAACTAACTGCCATCAAACATGATGTGAGTAGTGCTGTAATTTTCTATGAGGACAGAGATAGTAGATGCACTTTATACTCTTTGCTGGAGTTCATCCATGTACTGGGTCATAAAGAGTCCTTCTCAGCTATTGAGCAAGACTCAAGACCGCTGTATTCATAAAACTCATTGTTGATGTTGCTGAACAAGGTCAAGCAAGCAAAGAGTGAGCATGTCAGCAGTAGTGAGCAGTCTCAGGGGTATCAATTGCAGAGAGCAGCTTTAATGGCAGGTACCCGGAGGACTAAAGTACTACCAGTAATCAAGTTATCAGGTGAGCTGCGTTTCCACAAAGGCTTCACAATAGGACAGGCAATCTACTCGCATTCAAACAATTATTATATTGCAATTAATTGACGTTTTTGGGATTTAGGAGGAGAAACTATAAGTGAATAAGTTAAGTTTTCTGAAATGTTATGTTTAAATATGCAAATGAAGTATTATCTTATTAAATATGTGCTCATTTGCATTCATTTTGGGAACAGGAATCTGAACATTGGATTAAGGAGGCTAAGCCAGGTTTAAAATGATTATTTAATTTTGTTGACATATTAGAGTGAAAGGTTTTTACAGAGGGATTTTTGGATATCTCTTTCTATTACTCCATGAATCAAAAATGACTGTCCAAATTTTTCTTTAGGAATAAAATGTTAGATAAATCAGGCTATGAATGATATATACCTTGTGTTGTTGTTGTTGTTGGTGTTGTTGTTGTTGTTGTTGTTATTGTCTTGTATTCTGTAGCACCTTGAGATTGCCTTTAGCTTTAGCTTATTATTATTATTATTATTATTATTATTATTATTATTATTATTATTATTATTATTATTATTATTATTATTATTATTATTATTATTATATATGATCAAAGCCCTCTGTAAAAACCTTCAAAATGTAGATAAGAATGAAACGTTTATTTCTGGCTCAGAGTATAAGTAAAATAACAGCCTTTGCATTGTAAAATTCCATACATTTTACAATAAGCAAAATAGCCCATCCCCTTAAAGTAAAAAAAAAAAAACGTTTTTGCCTCTATTGTCATCTAAAAATAAAATAGTGCTATTCTTTGCCATTAATTTGTTGATAATACTGACAAGATCGCTGTAGTCGTAACTTGGCTCACAAGGAAAAGCATGAAAAGTTAGGATGGACCCATGATATGTAATGATGCATGGTAGAGATTTCTTTTTTTAAACTATGCATGGTGTTGTTAGACTCACTCTTGACCCCATAGTTGAACCAACAGGAAATGTCCCACTTCTTCAGATGGCGTATCAAACCTGTTTGTTTTAAGTTTTACCAACTGAGCTTACATCAATGGGATGCAGCAGTCTAATGTGTACACTCTGTATAGCCATATCCCCTTGAGAAAATAAAAAAATAGATATTTGAGCTACATTTATTTGACTTTGTTGCTGTTCCCTTAAGAGTCAGCAGTGCGCTGGTACTGGGGATCCAAACTGTCATCCTCGAACACACACAAGATTCCGTGTTAATGCAAGACCTTTGTCAAATTTCACACTGTGTACTAATTTTATGAACCATTGTACAAATTGTCACAGTGTACTGTTTTGGAATTTAGTATACAAAATACATTTGCATACTTAGACAGTGTTTTGTACTTACAGAAGATTACGTCAATTTAACTGTGACTGAGAAACACAAAAGCACAGGTGTAAATGATTAAATCAATGCTGGCTAAATTCCATGTATCTGCTTCAGTTGAAGAGTCCTTGTATCGTGCATGCTGGCTCACTGTCATGGCTTACTGGGACACTTGAATAGAACAGAGTTTGAGTTTATTAACAGATGTGCCTTTCCTACTATGGCGCCACAGAGGCAAAGCTAACTGATTTTTTTTTTGTGGATCTTCCTGCAGCTGTCTCACGACCTCCTGTAATTTATTGAAATAGTTTTGCAGTTTCATGCAGCTCCTCTTCACATGAACACTACACAAAACAGGGAAGTTTAACACCTATGTATAATATGCAAATGCCGACACATATCACTTCAGTACAGAGAGCCAGCGTTAGCATTAACTTAGTTAAGGTTTTGACAGCAAAAATTGTAGAGTGCAGTGTTTTGGAAGTAAATCCAAACCTGGAGCTTCCTTCCACTATTTACCCAAATATCACACTATATAGTATTGTAATATCGTCAGCCAATGCCAGTTACAAGCTAACAAAAAATATATACACATATAAAAGATGCTGACTACACGTCTGCTAATTACTGATTTTCTGCACAACAGACTCCTCATCTGAGTCAAACATGTATGGCTGAATCCCTCCGATGTTTCATCTAACATAGAAACAGATGTCGAAACTATCACTCCAGAGATCCCCGCCTCCGAGCCCGTGCCGACATGATGCACACTGCTCAACACCGGGCGAGCAGGGGTGGGCGGGGCAAGGACAGATCCAGAATTCCTCAATAAAGGAGAAAGAGTAGGTGTGCATCCAGCCACTCTTCAGAGTATTCATTTTACTTTTCATTTGGGAAGCCCAAGTTCAACTAAATATTCTGAAAGGGGGACGTTAATGGTATACACAAATAAATAGAATAAACAACACACACACACAAACATCTCTGAGGAAGAGCTCTGCCCAGGAACCCATTTGGAAATTGTTGTGGTTATATTGTAGTATATGGTCTGGTAAAACATTTACTATTATAAACACTCTATGCAAATCAGGTTCATCCCCCCACGTAGACACACACACACACACACACACACACAAACATACACTCCTCTGGCCTGCCTGCTAACAGTTGCATCTCTCACCACTTTATGCCACAGGCCCCAAACAAGCCATCTGCACTAGTGTCTTCCTCTGCCAGCCTGGCCCTGAGAGATGGACTGTGTGTGTGTACATGTGTATGTGTGTCTATGAGTGCATATTTATGTTCATGTGTGTGTGTTGGTGGGGGGGGCGGGGCATTTGCAGCAGTGATTTAAGAGAATAATCTTATGAAGAAGGGATTACTGAGTATAGGTAGCATAGGGCATGCATGCGCAGGGTGTTAAAAAACGATGACGAGAGATAAAATGGCAACGATGGAAAAGAACAAAAGAATGGAGAATTAAACGTAATATTGTATTTTAAACCCTGTCTTTAAATCTACATTACAACCATGCCAGTGGCTCTGTGAGGCTGTACTAACTGTAGGCCCAGCGGTGCTTTATGCTTACATCAGCGTACTAACAGGCTCACAATGACACAATGCTAAGATGCTGATGTTAAGCGGTATTAACGTTTGCCACGTTCACCTCCAAGTTTAAGAATAGAACAGAATCCAAAATGCCAAGAACCGGGTAATCGTAAATAAAAATAAATAATAATTTTGGTTCTGCTTATTGGTAGGTCCATCAAACATTGATTCAATATAAGCGATGCAGCGTGAAAACATTGATACATATATACATATACTGTCCATACATACATATATACTGTGTATATATATATATATTTGAGTGGTGCTAGTGGCGTTATGTTATCGAGAGTGCGATCGGCGAGAAGCAGCTGTGAAGCAGCAGCGCAGTGTATCGACTATTTATTTATCAGTGAATAAATGCTACAACAAGAGCTCTGGTGTCTTGCTTGCCACCTGCTGATTTAAGTTATTGTGTGACCTTATGGTATCAAGTGACTGCAGAATAGTATTAGTCAGGCATAAGATAAAAAATTAGGGTAGAAAGATTATTTAATTTATTATGCATTTTCGAGAACAAGGAATAAAATCTTTTAGTAGGCCTAAATGCGCTGGTTTTAGGTGGTTTTGTTTATTCTCAAAAGTTCAACGTTAATACTCGTCATTTTAATTTTATTCTCAAAATAGTATTTCATCTGTATTATCAACATTTCAACTTCACTCTCAAAATGCAAAACAAACATATTAATGCTTGTTTAAAAAAATTATCTTAAAATTATATGAACCACAGGAAGAGGTGAAATTGAAAAAGGAGGAAGAGGACAGAGATGAAGAAAAACAAACTACAGTTCATTGCTTCTCCAGTGCTGTCGCCCAATCAAAGAACCCAACATCACCCACTCAACAGCAGTAATTATCTAAAAGATAATCAGTTGCTTTTTACATGTCAATCATAGAGAAAAAAACATACAAACACATATCAACTTCTAGACACACATGCACACACCCACACACACATCTCATGACTGAACGTTGCTCCCAGTATGTGGCCCGGTATCTGATATGCAAACAGCTCTTTCCAGCAATATCAAAACATGTTATTTGGAAGAGAAAAAAAAACAGCATCAAGAGATTTTAACTAGTGTGCCGCCCCCCCCCCCGCGCCTCCCATATCCCAAATACTCACACCTGCTTTTTGTAGCAGATTCACAAACATTCCAATCCCATCAGGGTTTGAATGTTATTTTTTAGATTGCACCAGCTCCATACACACATCATAATTGCATGTTCTTTAGCAGCTAAAATGTATGTAATTACAATCCCATCATTGCAACTTCTAGTCAGGTGCTGCTGCAAACAGTGGCATTGTGTGTAAAAGGTTTTCTGAAACTATATCATATCAATATAGTTGTTCATGAATACATTAACACTGAATACCATACTGAAGAGTTTAACATTGCGAGAGTATGAGGAGATATCATGTTATTTATGTGGGTTAAGTGTGGAGACAGAGTCAGGGTGTGGTTAGCCTACCTTAGCATACGTACTGAAAGCAGCTAGCATCTAACAATCACACAGGTTTTTTCTGAGTTGGAAATGATGTGATGATGATTCAATAAGTCAGTCATTCAGTCAATAACGAATAAATAAATAAATAAATACAAATAAATCAATTAATAAAAGAAAAATATTTAAGGTAACACGTTAAAATAACCATTTTTTAAATGCTGTTATTGTTTCTGAATGAATTATACTTTGGTGCCTTTTGATTTCCACAAAATTAACTGAACGCTTGACATGTGGAGAATCTAACTGATCGATGCGTAGCATGTCCATATTGACAAAAGTGTCCTGCTGTCTAATTGGGACCTTGGGACTGACCATTGTTCCAAAAATACACACTCTACTATTATGGCATATTATGGCCCTATTTTTCCAGGAATTGGCTAGTATGTGTTGCCTTCTTTGGCTGGATTGGTTAGATGTAGACAGGAGGAGGGAGAATGATTCGGGTGAGGGTAAGAGGGTAAGAGGGTAAGCCAATCAGAGGCAAAGTAGAGCGGGTCATGCCTTAGCCCTTTTCTGAATAGTAATTAGCCATATGCTTTTGTTTGTTGCAGTGAGAGTGTGTATTTCTGGAGCAAAGGGCCTTCACAACAATGAATGTCTGTTTTTTGGGAAATAGGCTTTCAGTCAGATGGGGGAAAAAAGTAACGCCTGCACACTTTACTCCACGCCACAAAAGTTGTATTAACTATGTTTTGATCCTACTTCATACATAGTGCAAACAAGCTATTTAATTAATATTTCGGTCCAATGAGAAATTCTTCTGCCTTTTCGGGTTTTCGTAATAATGGGCCATCGGAACAATGGCATGACAGCGTAGCCACTTTTAATTGATGTTTCATGGTAGATTGTAAATATTACATGATATATTGTGATGTGAATGCAGAGAGAGAGAGAGAGAGAGAGAGAGAGAGAGAGAGAGAGAGAGAGAGAGAGAGAGAGAGAGAGAGAGACAGAGAGAGAGAGAGAGAGAGAGAGAGAGAGAACTCTTTCATCTTCACCCCAAAATCCCTGGCGAGGCCTTCCATGCCAATCCATTTCCTGGAGTTGGCTTTAGTCTCACCCAATGGGACGGCACACACATATGAACACACAAACTTGGCTTGCTTCGCCCCACTGTGAAAGCTCTGCAATCTTGCCTCTACATACAGACAGACACAGACAGACACTAACAGACGCGCACACTCGGGCCGTTGGGATGACAGCGAGGAAATGGCAAGCAGCAGCGTGGGGGTCCCTTTGCTCCTCTACAGAAACTGTAGCACCCTAGAGCCATCCCCTAGCCCTCGCTTAACACATTATGACTGCTTGTGCATTTGTGTACATGTGTGTTTGTGTGCTGGCAAATTTGTGAGTGAATGGGAATGTGCAAAGTTTTCCCCCCAGATCACCACCACGGCACCTGTCGTGCTTGCCTCATGCTCCTAGCAACCCTGTGTATGAGTGTGTGAGTGAGGATGCATGTGTGTCAGTGGGATTGTGTGTGTGTAATAACTCCTTCTAGGCTCTAAGAAAGACAAAGGGAATAGAGATAAATAGGGCTAGAATGGTGAAACAAACCAAACACACCCTAAGTCTGCCCTGCTTGCTGGAACTGTTTTAGCTGAATGTCAAGGAGTTGCATTTGTGTTGTAGCTTTTTGTGTCCGTTTGTGTGTGTGTGTGTGTGTGTGTGTGTGTGTGTGTGTGTGTGTGTGTGTGTGTGTGTGTGTGTGTGTCATAATCAAATCCACAGGCCTTTTGAAACCTTTCCGTATGCATTAATGATTAATATATGTGTGTGTGTGTGTGTGTGTGTGTGTGTTACTTCTGTGCGTGTGTGTGTGTGATACTAACCACAGGCGTCCGAGTCTGTTCATTAGCAGGCTTAGCTAGCAGAGGGAAGCATGTAAAGATGACTGCTATTAATTTAGCATCTCACTGGCCTCCCTCGCTCTTGCTCTCGCTCTCTCTCTCTCTCTCTCTCTCTCTCCTTCTCCCTCACACACACACACAAACATGCACATACACATACAGATGACTGCCAATTCATTAAGTGAACGTTTGGAGCCCCAGACCATACCAACTGGTAGAAGCTAACTAATCTGCACTGCGCCAGTGGAGAGAGGAACGAGCCAGAGAAACAGATAACATTCACCGAGGGGGACATTCAGCCTCTGAAAACAACTATTAACATCAACATTTGGGAAGGCCACAACTTCAGAAAGATAAACACACACTCACAAGTGCTCGCATCTGGTTGTGAATGCAAATCATTAAACATATGGGACAGCGGAAAGCAGCAGCTAGGTGTATAGTCGCTCTATATGGCTTTTGTCAATGTTCTTCAGTAAGTGCTGTAGGAGAAAACTCACTTGGTGTTTATCGTTCAGTTTCTTAATCATTGTCATGTTTGCGCTGCGGTGGGAGGCTCTGATTGGATTGACAATGCTGGAGTACGAAGGCTGTGTTTGTATGTAAGACCCATTAAGGCTTGCATTCTTCGGGGCAACACATGTCAGGAGATGAAAAGCACTGGCTGAACAATGTGTTCTTCAACTGCTTGAACTGTATAAGTATACAGGTTGAATGATCCTAGCAAAGCTAAGATGGGGACCTAACCACAAGGTTAATTTGAGTAAACAATTACTTCTAAGGTCAAGAATGAAGAACAAATGAAGAATTGATGAAGGAATCAAATACACTTATACACCTGTTTATCCATCTTCTAACTCCTGCGAGTTCATGGAAACTGGGTGAACGATTTTCAAGTTCTTTATTATCAACAACAACAATTGCAGTGATGTTGAGGAGTTTTCAATGTATTGAGTCACAGGGACCAACAATTGAGTGGGTCCACAATAAAATGTGTGTTCAAAAGTCAGTCAAAGTCAAAGTGTTAATGTGTGCTGCAAATTGTTAAACTCGTGTTTGATGTTACATAGTGTGTTGAAAATGTTTCGGAAAATTAAACAAATAAAATCCCTAATCTGAAAATGTTTTTTAACAAAACATTATACAAATCAAATGTGATGATGAAACTTTTATCACAAAGTTGAAGCTTGACTAACCCAGTAGTAAAAAGCTGTCCCGTGAAAGTATGGAGAGAAAATAAAATTGCACAAATATGTTGCCCTCCCTGATGCATTTGCCATTGTTCCTACCGCATCTACCGCAAAGTTGATAATATTTTTACTTTTAAAAACATCTAAAAAACTACGAGAAACGTGACGCACGGCTATAGAGGAGCGCACGGCAGGCAAACCGTACTATAGGAAAACAAGGGATTTGCTGGTGATAGTTTCTAGTCATTGGTTTTGGTGTTTGGGGCCTCACTGTTTTCTTGTATTAATAAACCCTCAGAACATGCAAAACCAACAATGAAGTTATCTGACTGTTAGTATTATCTGTGGAGTCAAAGCCTGATCGTGTCATGGTCCCATCCACTCATCAGGCGCCTGTAGTGTATTTACCGCAGCTCTGCACTCTGCACTGGCGAACAATATCATTGGTGTCACTTTCAGAGTGATTTAATGAATGATAGAAACTCTGACAGCCAATCAAAATGCATCCGAACACAAACATGAAGAAATAAGGTGTAAGCCTACTTATTGAACTAAACTAAGCAGATTCTAAACTGTTTTTTATTCTTATTATTTATATCCTTATCTTGGGGTTATCAATATCCATTTTGGGGTTCCGACACAGCTGGAGCATGCGGCACGTGTTTGGTGCCACTGTTTAAGGGACGTCATCGTTCATCAGTGTGGATGCCCACATCGTTATATTTATAGTTGTAGTCTTCACAGATATAGCTTATGCCTCTGTGCGCCATAGCATACCTCCATTATCATCCAGAAACTATTGCATGCACATAAATAGCAGCACCATTCATTATAATGGACACGGGAAGTGTATTTAATTGCTTCCCATGTTTGCAGTCTTCATTGTAATGAAGGAATAGGTCGGTAGAATGCAACAGTATGGCCCTTTAATGTGTTCTTAATAGTGTTGTATAGCACAGAGGCACAAGCCACTGTATACATCAGGCTGTGGCGACACGGACACAACCTGTTAGTAAGATAAATTCACTGTTGGTTTTGGGACTTAACAATGATAAAAAGTTACAATAACAGCAGCCTTATCCCTGGGAGTTATAAACACATTAACAACAATATGACATCACACTGCTCTAAAAATACTAGGACGAAAGCTGCATTTTTCTTTCGCTACAAAAGATACATCTCTTTACTTTGTCTTCTGTGAATCTACTGACACTACTGTCATGTACGCTGCTAACGCGTTGCTACAGTTACAATTATGGAATGTAAATCCCTTAAGAACATTTTGAACATATCCAGTGTTGATCCATAGCAGGGAGCCTGTGTGTATCCATGTGTAAGTCTCCTTCACCATCTCTATAGCTGTGTTAATCATCCTTGCTGCCACTCACTCTCAAGGTCTTAGTGGCCCTCTGTTGAAGGCTGCAACCCGCAATTCAAATAGAAACAGAAAATGGTGTTGCAGCCACATTAAGCAGCTCAGTGAAGCAGTGGTCGTAGACTCAAACAGGGCACTCTGGTTTCAGACGGGTAGGTCATTACTTTGCTAATCCTGCTGAAAATTAGTTTATAGGGTAAAATTGATATTCAAGCTACAAGAGCATTAACGTTTAGAGGCAGAGCTGAGTCATGGCATGCAACATCCAGGGTGAGAAGAAAAGGCAGAGGAGGTAAAGTAAGACACAAGTTGGTCCTCAATGTGTTCATTTAGTTTTACTCACTGTAGATCGCTTGAGTTGCAGTGGGAAAGTTGTACATTTCAACATGGTATTAAGAATTAGGACTAGTTCTTCCACTTATGCAAACTTTGGCAAAGTTATTGTATTAAAAATGTCAAAGTGGGAGTAAGGCAGTTCTTTGCATAACACCTTTTTGATCCTCCTTTGGTTAATCACTGTCTTCCAGAGCAAAGGCAGATCCACGATTTCTCATCATTCACTGTTTATTATTTACGACTCTGATAGAACGTCATAGAACGCCACCGCCGTGTTTCAATGATTGGTTCTTCAAATTTCCAATTTCACTGCAGGTAAACACATTCCTACCCTTCTTTTTTAAAGTGCAACCTGATTAAGCGAAACATGAGAGAAAGTCAATTTCACACAGCATTCATCAGATGAATCTGTTTATTAGCGTGAATCCCAAATTAAGCATTATTACGTAAAGATGTGTTCTCACATGTGTGGCTGCTTCTCGCACTCAACATCTTGAACATCTTAAAGCAATGGAACCTTTCTGTTCATAATTCACTGCCACAGCTATACGATCCAAATCATCTCTTCTTTGGTGTTGGAAAAGACCTTTTAAAATGTCCACGGATTTCGGTGCGCTTGTGTGTGTATGACAGAGGTAGAGAGCGGAACAGACGGAGAGACAATGGGAGAGTGAGCGCAGTGCACATGTGTGCATGTTGAACATAATTAACTGGATGGTGCTGAGAATAAGATGAGGGCAGGGCAGCTTTAAAGCTTTGTCAGACCATACTGACCTTGCTAACAAAGGCTTTCTGCCCAAAGTTATTAACAATAATTGGACCTAATTATAGGATGTATAAAAAGAGGAGGAAATTGCAGACGAGTGTTCGATTGAACAGTCTTAACAAAGGCTGGAAAATGGCAAAATAACAAGTCAAGTGGAAGCAGTGCTCTGTGTTTGTGCATCTGTGTGGGTATTTGCATGTGTGTTTGTGCCACGTGTCCTTATACCTCAGGCTTTTGAAATACAAAGCTTTCTGTCACTATTAAAGCTTAGCAGGTCAAAAACATGTGTCCGCTCCTGAAAAAAGGGAGGATTAAAAGATGGAAATAGTATCTGAATATATTGACTAGGTGTGAATAAGTCTGTATTTTTTTGGGCCAAACACCAAATCAATTTCATTACAACGTGGATAGAAACACATCTTTGTGAAAACCAGACGAACTGGCAATTTCACCTCTGATTAAAATAAGCTCAAAAAGAATGATTGTCATGCATTACAATATGAAATTCAAAGCAGTAAATAATAATAACAATTTGAGCTGTAGCTACTGAGTTGTAGCCCGCACTTGTTTGCAAAGTCTATCTCTAAATATGTCATATTCAGGGTCAGGGGAGCCCAGTAAATCAGATGTGTTCAAACTCATTTTAAATTTGAGGGAACATTTTTGATTCCCCATTTTAGAACCTATCTCACATAAAATACCCCTGTACCTGATATGGAAGGTCTGTGTCTGTTAGTAGATTCATTTATGAACCAAAGCAAAACCTCAGTGTGATAGGTATTTGTGTGAAGGCTGCTACTTATTATGAACTTCCTGTTATTGTATGTTGTCTTCTATCGTGTGAGTTGGGATGAGCTAGAAACGAATAACTTGAAATGGTGCGCATAAGCTTCACAACCATCCATCCATCCATCCATGGATTCACAACCAATACGACTCAAATCGGCCAGATGATGACGCTGTAATTAACGATCAGAAATACAATTTTTGTAAGGCCACACCCCTAACACCGTGAGTCCAACTAACTTGAAATTTGAAAGACATATACAGCTGAATATGCTCTACAAAATATCCTCTTCATGTCTTCTTTGCTAATTTGCAAATGTGAAAAACAGTAATTTGACATCTACTTTTTGGGTTTTGACTGTATGAACAACACCATTTGAAACTCACTATAAGGCTCTGTAAAGCCGAGTATTAGGTCTCGGCCTGTTCGTTAGATGTTTTGTGTTGTGTTTGTACTTCCTGTTTTATTTTGTTAATTACCTGTTCTCTGTTGTTTCTACTTCCTACCCCCAGGTGTTCCCAATCTGTTCGTTAGTGTCCTCCCCTGTGTCTCGTTCCCTCTCACTTCTTGGTGTGTATATAGAGTCTGTTTTGTTTGTCTCTCGTTGCCAGTTCGTACTTCGATGTCAAGAGTTCCAGCATTAGTCCCGTCTTCCTGTTTCCCAAGCGTTTGATTCCCCGGCTTCCTCGACCTTGTTTCCGTGATTCGATTCTGCCCTTGCCTGATCCTTGTCTGCTGTGCTGTTACGCTGAGTATCTGCCCGTGTACCAAACCTGTTTCCGTGACCCGACTCTGCTCCTGGATTACCCCTTGATACTTTGTATGTTCAACTGTCTATGCGTGTACCATAGCAACTGCAAAGTTTTCAGTAAAGACCAGTTCCATTCAACATTTATCTGCCTCTGTGTCGTGCAATTGAGTCCCACCTCCCTTCTGTCTTGATCGTACCGTTACACCGAGGGCCGTTTCAAGTGATAATTCTCTGTTGGTTGATCATTACGAGCGGCCCCCACACAAAATATATTTTGGTAACGTAAAAAGTTGTTCCATTTCAAAGTAATTCCCAGCAGAAATTGTCGTTTCATGAATGTATATTTTATGATTAATATTTTTTTAAAGATACAAAATAGCACAGATTATTTCCCCTATTTTTTTACAACTGATTTCAAAAGTCTAGGGATGTGTATTCATAGTTTGGTGGTAACATCCAATATAAAGAGTTCATGTTTTGCTTACTACAATTTTATTTCCTGACAACAAAGCCCAGCGAAGCAAAACTGTCACCTCTCAGACAATGCTAAATATTTCATACAAATACGTGTCGCATTATCGAATAGTAGCAGGATGACTTTCATTTAGTCTGAGTTGCATGTCCATATATAAAAGCTGAGGCATATTCAGAATAATGAGGAATGAAAGAACAAGGAGAAAAGGCAAAGACTGTGTGGTGGGGCAGGCACAGTGAAGGTGTGCAGGATTACCTCTGGAATATCAAAGAGTGCCTGCATCGGAAAGGGTTAGGCCTTCCGTCATTAAGCATGCTCTCTTAATGATGAGGCTCTCACTCCTGCACTGATGAGAGAAGGAGAGAGACCAGCGGCCGGCTAATTGGAGTCAATTTCTGCATGACTGGGTGTGTGTGCACGTGTATTTAAGAGTGTGTGCGTGTGTGTGTGTGTCTGTCTGTCTATGCATGTAAATGTCTGGGTGTTTGTCTGTCTGTAAGAGAGATGGAGTGCGTCTCCATTTCGGCCACTCCGTGCAAAGAATGCCTGATTCCACCTCATTTTACTACATTTTAAAAAACACCCTTTCTGCCTTTCTCCATTAGTTGACCTAACGGGAGAGACAGACACCAAGCTAAAAAGATGAAATTAGTCAGGGAAGCAATTGTAGGGTGGACATATTGACAGACACCGAACACAATTGAATCAAATTAGTCCACAGTGTATTTATTTAGTCCAATTAGTTCCAGGACTAATGCCAGAAAACAGAATTGGCAATAAACAGCTCACCTCTACTGCACCTTACGTCGTTTTCAGGTGAGCTAAAAGGCAAAGTCGGATATAAACGCATCCTCAGTCAAATAATTGATTAGAACATTTCAAAATACAGATCAAACCACCGTTAAATTAATCGGTTTTGCAGCGTACCAAACACCACTGACGAGTACAATGTTTTACACCAATGGTCGCACGTACAAACGGTGATCTAGGGCAACTTGGTACTAGTTTCTTAATGCTACTGCAGTTTTTTTCACAATGCATATATTCATCACTGGATTTTTGTTATTCACGAGTTAGCAATGAGGAAATTGACACTGACATCATTGCTATATGCTGATGATGTCAGGCTTTATGTATTTGTGATACCTATGGAACGGAGAAGATCAGTGCATGAATGTCTCATAGTTCCCTACAATAAAGACCCTAAATTAGGCGTTTTCATTTTTACATCAGCAATTAAGTTGCCTGGCTTCAAGCTCATTAATGATCTCTAATCAAACGTTAACATAACAAACATTTGCTCATTATTTTTCCAACACCTTGAACAGAGTCATCTGTTGCTATGTCAGTGAGTTTAAAATTGCACTATTATTAACTAAAACATTACCTAAGAGCTGGTTTCACCATATTGGCTTGCTATCACATTTAAGATTGAATTCAGAATCCTTCTATGTACTGTCTATGTACAGTTTGGCTTCACCATATGTAATTTGCTGATCCCATATAGATCCACTAAGCCTCTCAGGTCACCAGAGTAAAGGCTGCTGGTTGTTTCTTTCTCAAAGTTCAAGATTTGTGGCCAACATGAAACCATTTACATGTGGGTAGAGTTGTCGGTGACTCTATGATCACCAGGAATGTGATGATTGAAAAGCCAGAGAAATGTGCCACCTTTCATGTGGATGTCCAATCAGTGTTGATGGTAAATTAAGTCAATTGAAGCAATAAATGTCTCAGTGTGTGCTACATTGACAGAGAAGAAAGACTTTTCCTGCTGAAAAATATGTTGTTCTTCCTGCATCCAGCAATATGAGTGCAGAGGATGTTATGGACAAGGATATATTTTATAGTGTTTTGGCTGACTCGGTTATTCAGCCATATTTATTCGAGCCAGAGTATACGGCGGAGGCTTCGACGGTGGAAGAAGATATGGCCGGCGGGGAGAGAGAGAGAGAGAGAGAGAGAGAGAGAGAGAGAGAAAAATAAATCAGCGGAGAAGAGTTAAAGTTTAACAGTGACGGTATTAAGGGAATCTCCAGTACAGAAATAAAAGCTGCAGTTCACCAAGACCAACAGAAGTTTCCCGTGTCTTGTGTCCCGGCTACTGAGAAGAGTGAAGGGGGCGCACAGAGGCGAAATTGTACAGAAGTGTCGACTTCACTTAGCATCAACACTGATTTGACATCCACATGAAAACGTGCTGAATTTTCCATTTAGGATGACATCGCCAGATTGCCTGGTTTGGAGGAAAAAAAATTGAAATTGGAAGAAATGATGCGAAAGACACAGAAAGATGAGAAATCTAGAGAGTGAAGACAGTGTTGCCAGGCTTCATACTTAAGAGTCCATCCAGCTGCCCCATCTTCAACCTTTTGTCGAAGAGCATAATAGAGACTGGATTTGAAAATTGTCCAGAATACCGGAGGATAATTTCTCGTTTACCGTGGCTAAAAAACTGATGTACAAGGGCAGACTACCGAGAAGGTGGTGACTTCAGAATTCTTTTCAGTGACAGAAATTTAAAGTGCATTCTGTTTCTCATTTCATACAGGTGAATGAGAAAGCTAAATTTTACAAAAGGTTATTTTGGGGCACTTATTTAGGGACAATGGGGACACAAAATCCACTTGTACAGTAGTTGACTCTTGAAACGAAAACAGCCTAGGGAAAGTGCCTCAAAACAATCCCAGACTGCAGTATCTCGAATGTGAAAAACTCTTAAAAGTTCCCAGATGATCAAACCCTGCATTCATGTCATGAACATTCTCTCAAAGTGTTGACAGCTACTTCAGCCCGGATGTGATACTTGAATTTGATATTAGCATCGGAACAGAAAATTGTATTTCAGCATCAACAAAAGTGGAAAAACAAAGTCAGAAAGGAAGACAGTGTTGGTATTGCTGGTAGGCATGCTGAGTTGTTTGTGTGCAGTGATGTTTCTGTACATTATAATTGAAAATCAGGCTTAATGAGGATGTTGAACAACTGCATGAGATGGTCATTGATAGTGATTCTACAATGGGGGCACTGTGAGGAAAATCTAGCTCCATACACTGTGCTGATACCCTCACATTCTGCATTAAAAAACCAGGGAGTTGCCCCAGGTTTGTTTATTTTGAAACCCATCAGGACAAACTCTGTCTGTGTCTGAAGAAGCATTTCTACCACCTGTCAATCACAGAGGCACAACTCGGCCCTATTACTGCCTCCAAAATGCAGAGAGAAACAAACATGTCCACAGCAGAGGTGACATGAAATAAACTCAATGCCATGACTCAAATAAACTTGTACAAGGAAGCGGGTTATTTATTTCACAGTATGTCACCGGTAACTAAAAGCCGAAATCAACTCCATGAGTCAAACAGTGTAACAGAGCTAAAAGTCTGCAATTATGGTGAGTAATCCGTTTGTGACAAAATACTGGCTTGTAGTTTTTCTCTGCTGGTATCAGTAACAACTAGATGAGGTTATATCTTATTTAGAAGCTTGGATTCATCACGTTTGCACAGTGAAAATGAATCTTGCTCGATCCAAATCTATGCATAAAATATGTGTCTACAGCTGCAATGGGTGTTGGTGTTTTACACAAAAAGGTTGTGAATCTCTGAGATTCGACCACTGTTAATGGGGTCGGGCTTCTCTCCGGTATAGAATTGCATCTGAACGGTGACTTTTTGTAATGCAATGTTTGTATTTGTTGCTGCAATGGCTAATGGCCGGTCCTCCTCTCCCTCATGGGCTTTGAGCAGTCTGCAATCCAAAGACATAAAAAGGAATACTATGATCATTTATATTTAAACACGTCTGCTCTTGTAATGTTCCTTTTCTTTTTTTGGTTACTGTTTTTTTTTTAATGGCAATTCTATCTTCATTGCCACATTAGTAGCTTGACTTTGACTTTGAAAGTCAGATGCTAAAATAACCCTAATGCCTGCATCTAGACAACAATAAACAGTTTTCTCTTGCATTACTTTAATAATCGTGTTACACACTTACAGTATTGTCCATAATTAGGTTTGCTCTATAGTGCTGGGAAGGAATCTGACCACTCAGAAACTCACTGTTACAGTGTGTTATGCGGCTGCAAGAGTGCAAAAGGACAGAAAGCATTCAGTCCCGAAACCTCGTCTGTATTATTAAATTAAAAAAAATGTATTACTGTGTTATTTAATAAAATATTCACAAGTTGATATTGTCACATTAAGCATAACAAGTCTTTATAGATGAAAGATTTTATTCCAGAACTGTGACCAAATTATGGAAGCTTTATGAGGCAAGCAGGGAAAAAATATTCTTGTGATCCATTTTCTCAAGTCTCATCTAAAATATATTCTCTTCTGTGTTCATGACTTCAGAACAGGTGAAAAAAAAGGTTTTGCCAGGATCACTTTTTTAATATTCTGTGAAAAAATAAAAATGGTTAACCAGGATAATCTCCTTTTTTTTTCTTCTTCCTATTTTTCCACCTATTTTCACAGATGAAAATAAACTTATTTAATTATCCTGGCAAACCTTTTTTTTCACCTTTTCTTACGTCCTGAGCACAGGAGAAAAACTATTTAAATCAGACTTAGAAAATGGAATTCTTATTCATCGCTTGCCTTTCAGGACTTCTGTAGTATTGTTTCAATCAGGGATGTGTATCATGTGTCTGACATAATTGTCCTAAAAAAGCATAACTCATCGCTTTCACTTGTTTAATTCTGCATGTCATCTACACTTGATTGTTCTGTTTTATACTTGCCTATAAAGCACACGGTTTGCATTCTGTATTGCTTTAAATGACACCCGATTTCATTATAGGCTGTATTTTTTTTTATGTTTTTAGGATCATGCCAAGATGCAAGAGTTGAAAAATTATCTTGCAGACAGTTACTGATGTATTTACTGGAATGGTGATGTATTCTCTATGTGAAAATAAACCAATTACCTAAAGTAGCATCAGCTTCATCTTCTCCCTCTTCCTCTTCTTCCATTTCTTTTCAGCACTATTCACTGCTGTCAAGTCCAGATCCCAGATAGCCATCTCTCCACCTCCCCTCTTCTCACTTTAACACCTCAACCTCCCGAGGCCCCTGCTCCTCCGTCCGTACAGCCTTTCCCTCACGCTCTCTCGCTCATCCTTCCCTAATCTACTGTTCGCTCCTTCCTTTGAGCCCCCATCTCTCCCTCCTTCCTTCCTACCACCCCTTTGCTTTTTCTCTCCCCACCACTCCCTCCACCATCCATCAGACTGAGTAATGGCCATCAGGGCAGGGAGTCACCCCGCAGCTGTCTGGGACAGACACTGATCACACACACAGTCACTTTGGACTGAGGGCACAGCCATCCATTTTGTACATGGTCTTGTCCGGGTTAGAAAACTGTACATTCTAGGCTAAAGCAATTACAGGAGACCAAATGGTACAGATGAGGCTGATGACACCCATTTGGGGTTAGAGGGTGAATACATTGTGCTTTTATTGCACAACTGTATCCCCGCTGTTTGTATATTTCACTTCACAGCCCTGTGAGACGGCTGAATCGAGCAGAAGCGGGACAGTTATTAACAGCAAATTGTATTTGCTGTGTATTGATCCGTTTTCTCCTCAGCCTTGATTATAGCGACAATAAGAGGGACTGACTCTGGTGTCCACATTTACATTGTTTGTTTATTGACCTATTCCGTTCTCTTTTACAGTTTCCCCCACCATTTACGGCCCGGGGGCTTCAGTAAGCCAATGAGCTACCATCACAGAAATTAACAAGGTTTTCTTTTCTGTACCAAGAGAACATTTAAAACAGGCTTGGACTCCATTTCCTGAGCAGTGATTGTGCGCCTAAATCCAAACAATACAGGCTCCCGTTGACATATTGAGAGGGCCTATACCCCCGTTTACTAGTTTGTCATTGGGCCACAACTCAGTTCTATTGCAGTCTCTGAAGTGCAGTTTTTAAGCAGCGGCTGGGTAGAAGCCAATCGAAGGCCACTGTAATAGGCTTCACATGTATCCTTTGGGTGCTAACCCTCTTAATGATATATTAATTGCCTTTTTGTTCATATTATGAAATTTTAATGGCCTTCCGAGTTTGTACTTTAGTCTGTTAGCCCCTCACATCAAGGCTGGTTATGACATCATTTGTCAAAAATGATGTCCCATTTGTCATTTAGGAGCTACTAAATTATAAATGCGGCAACAGTTAAAGGAGAAAGACCACTGATGTTGTTCTTGCTCATGAGAAAACAACCAGGAATGAAGCAAAGCCCAATGCAGCTAACCAAAGTCTTTATGTGTTGAATATAAATTCAACATGGAAAGTAGTATTGCACTAATGTTAATGCTAATTAAAGGAATAGATCAACTCTTTGGTAAACACGCTTATCCACCATTTGTATTGAGATTTAGGATATGCATTGGACATTATAACAAAGATCATATAAATAAGAAACAAAACATGAATAATAATACAAATATTGTTTTGGATGATACATTTGGCAATGTGAAGTCATTTAGGAGAAATACGCTAATGTTATCTCTCATAATATGGTGAATATGAAGTGACAGCCAGCAGCTGGTTATCTTAGCTTAGCATAAAGACTGGAAACAGCAGAAAGCAGCTAGCCTTGCTCTGTCCAAACGGAAAACACTCTGACTAACAGCACCTGTAAACCTCACTAATAGACCTTTTTCTCAAAGCAGACATCCTGTCTTGTCATAGCAGCAAAAGCACAGGTGTATTGGATAACTACCCATCTGTGCCCGCAACTGAAATGTTGACAGGCGCTCTGGTCTTCACTTTGTCAAAATCAGTCGACCATTTGCCTGAAAATTGAGTTTTTGTTATCGTACTATATTTAATCTTTTGGCACATGGGACTATTGTTTTTTCTATATATGTAATTATATTTTAATAAAAAAACAGTAGTCCCATGTGCCCAAAGACTAAATATAAAATGGTTGTATCTAAGAAACTACAAGGAGCACAATCCAGTATTTGGTATCTATTAACTCATAGCAGTTGAATATTAAAGATATGCAGACATATGCTGTGGAAGAAATTAGATAACATGTCCTAAAACAATAAATAGACACAATTTTAGCATTTTCTTATACTGACTTGGACTATTGATAAAACTGAGATTTTTTATGTGATCTATACAATTCATAGTCATAAAGTTTGGTACTTGTCCAAAGTATGTCTGTACCATATTGTAAGACTTAAGACCAATCAGAACAAATGTTGTGGCATTTTTTTCTAAATATAGTCTTTGGGAACAAGTAAGTTAAGAACGATTGCATTCCGTTCAGTCAAACTTGTTCCCAGGTCACTGCCAAGGCTTTCTGGGACAAGTCAGAAAGTCTGCTGGGAAACTGCTCTATTAACTGTGCTGGGAGGCCCATTTTCTCCTCTGCTTCCTTTATGCTAATTATGCTAAGCTAACTGGCTCCTGGCTGTAGCCTAATTTTTAACGGACAGATATCAGAGTGGTATCCTTCTCCTGATGTGGTATCTTACTCTCTGCAAGTAAGCGAGCAAGTGCGTTTCCCGACCATTTCTTTAAGTGCTTTCCGGGTATGAATGAATGTTGTGATGGGACTATAGTTTTGCAAATTTGAGTGATGATCTGTTTACCCATTTGTTTAGTTTTCTTTACACAACTGAGTCCTGCATACCCATGTTGCACCCCCACAGATGTTTCAACACATTCACGTTCTTCACTCTACTTGAGAAATGTTACACCTTTATTATTCTTTTTATAATCTTTTTCTCGGAAACCAGTTTGACTAGCACAGGTGTACAATTCATAATGACAAATTTCACAGCTCCACATCACACTGCCACCGTGTTAATGTTATAAGTAACACCTGTGCGTTTAACCTACTACTACTATTACAATTATAATCAACAGTACTGCTCTTATAAAGGGCCATTTGTACAATGAGTTTGGTGACATAATTCACAGCGTAGCTCCACTCTATGACAACGTACCAGAGGTCTAATCAGCCACAGTGATTGAGAACACCTGTGGGCGTTTACCACACATATACACTGCAAAAACAATGTATATTATATCAGTACAATTGTGATGTGCTCTACTTGAGTCATTTGTCCACAAGCCAACAACGATGTAAATACAGTTTACAGAAATGGTAGAATAAAAATTCAACCATTGTCTTCAAATAAGCTGAACCAATGCTAAGTAAGTGCTACATACAGAGAACATCTTTTTTGTTCTCTGTTTTTTTGCCGAGGTGCAGTCATATCTTAAGTACATTTATCTTTTAGTAACCCTCATACGTTTAATTACTATAAGTGAATGAGGGACATTTACTTTTAGTGGAGTATTTTTACATTGTGGAATTGTTATAAAATAAGTCTATATATAAACAATGTATACAAATGAATCAAAGGTGTTAACTAAATAATACAAGTTATATTTTGATTTTTAATAAATACATTTAATTTATGTTCTATTAGTGTGTCTACATGCCATACTGACTTCACTTTAGTACAGTGGTGGATGGAGTATTCAGAAGCAATTCAGTGTATAAGTGGACAAAACGTACCACAAGTTTAATTATTAAACTAATAATGGCAACCAGTGTCCAAGTTCCACTGATCTCCAGGAATGTGTTAAAAAAGAAAGCGTGCAGACGCGAGGGGGCGACGTCGGTCTCTGCATCACCCTGCCAGAGCCGGAGAGAGAGAGAGAGAGAGAGAGAGAGAGAGAGAGAGAGAGAGAGAGAGAGAGAGAGAGAGAGAGAGAGCGCGCTGCTGTGCGCTCCTGCGCGCTCCTGCTCCGAGATCCGACACCAGTGTCACCTCGATTCAGTCACACAGCTCCGGCTCAGACATGGCTGGAAATTCATCTAACGTCTCCTCTTTGTTTCTCCTGACTTGTATGGCGAGATGCAGAATCGTGAACTGCTCGCTGTTTAATCCACCGCACAATGGGCACGTCGCTTTACATTACGGTCGATATTGTTGCGCCCCGTCTATTACATTTGGAATCAGAGACTTATGCTAATTAGCTTCAATTACGGTCTTTTTCATCTTTTTGTCATCATCCTGCAATAATGGCGTGCAAGCAGTTAGACCCCCACTATTTGTGTCTCCCTTACAACTATCTCCATTTGCATTTTTAATTTATGCTTTATGAATTAAATTAGCGCGTGATGCAACTGCACTACTACAGTTAAGGCCAGCATGTGAGGGGGGTTAATGATAAGAATGGGAAGATGGGGGAACTAATAGACTCCAGGCTATTAGCAACACGGTGGGACTAAAGTATGGCGCTTCATTACTCTGAATTAAAGTAAGTCATGTGTGATGATGCTCTGATGGAACCTTGGATCATACTGATGCCCACTACCAAACAACACAGGAGATATTGCTTTATTTAAAATGATTTCTTGTTTGACCCCTGTTGTGCATATGTGTGTTCATCACAGAGAGAGAGAGAGAGAGAGAGAGAGAGAGAGAGAGAGAGAGAGAGAGAGAGAGAGAGAGGGGATGGCCGTGGCACGGTGGGTTATTGCGTCACGAACTATCTTAACGTGCGCAGGCTCTCGACATGGTGGTCTTTGGCTGTGGGCATCCTTGCTACATTCTGACTCATGCAATGGAATCAGAGCGGAGATTTAATACCAAACTGTTGAAACAATTGCATAAAGGGCAACCTTATGAGCGTCATGGTACTTTATTTAGCAACTTTAGAGCCATTTATGACACTGGGGGGGGGGGCGTTAACTACAAAATAGATCATGATTATAATGAATAAAGGCAGTGTTTCCAATATGATATTTCAGAAATTCCAGCACCCCCATTGCAGCTGCATTCAAATCAGCACACACTCCCATCGATGCCAACTGTCTCCCACAGTTATTCGACTTTCTTAATTCACTGGATGTGTAAAACATTTAATTTCCCTGCTACAACTGAGGCCAGGCCCGGAGGAGAGAGGGGAGAAGAGAGAGGAGCGCAGAGGCACTTAACTGGTTTTGTTATGAGGGGGCTTGGTGTGTGCTCTGCCTGGCGTCGCTGAGCCCCAATCAGGTGCCATTACAGCCTGTGTTTGAGCATACCATTGGCTGGTGGGGAAAGGAGCTGTGCGCAAAACCAACCCCGCTGCTCACAGTCGCCTTACAGAAGCCGAGCTGCAAACATCATCCGCTTTGAGCGCTTAGGCGCAGTGATTACATCCTCTCAGAGAGAGATAGAGAGAAAGTCTCCAGGCTTTATTTAGAAGTTGCATTTGTAGTAGATTACGGCGGCTGCGTAAGATAGGACTTTTTGCTGTCTTCTTTTTCCGCTCGCGTGGAATTTCCTATGTTGTTTTGTGACTTTATGTGAAGAAGGGTCTGTCTGTTCTGTGCACAGGGAGTGTTGGCTATGCGTCCTGGCTGCAGCCTGCAATGTTTGCGCTGACGCCAAAACTCACAGACCGGTGCAGAATTGATTAAAACAGAGGAGCTCGGATCAAATGGCTGTGCTTCTCACAGCTGAAACGACACAATGTTCCACTGACCCAAGGCAGAGGAGAGGAATTTCACAATTGGGCAGCATTGTTGCTGTTTATTTCACTGCCTTTCTGCGGACAGAGGAAATGGGAAAAGCTAATTTCTTGTAAGAAAAAGGAATAACACTTTTTTTTGTCTTGAAGTGCACTTTGTGAGAGGGAGAGGAGATGATTTGGTTAATATTCCTGCTCTCCATCCTGCATGGAGCTGTTTCTCAGCTACACTACTCCGTGCCAGAGGAGCAGGAGCCTGGCTCCGTTGTTGGGAATATTGCAGAGGATTTGGGGCTGGACATTACCAAACTTTCCGCTCGCCGCTTCCAGACGGTGCCCAGTTCGCGGACACCTTATCTGGAGGTGAACTTAGAGAACGGCGCTCTCGTTGTGAAAGAGAAAATTGACCGAGAAGAAATCTGCAAGCAGACCATCCCGTGCCTATTGCACCTGGAGGTGTTTCTGGAGAACCCGCTGGAGCTCTTTCGCGTGGAGATCGAGGTGATGGATATCAACGACAATCCGCCCAGCTTCCCCGAGACAGACATTTCCGTGGAGATATCAGAAAGCGCCATCCCCGGGACCCGTTTCCCGGTGGAGAACGCCTTCGACCCGGATGTGGGCACGAACGCGCTCAGCACATATGCCATCACGAATAATAACTATTTTTACCTTGACGTGCAGACGCAAAGCGACGGGAACAAGTTCGCGGAGCTGGTGCTGGAGAAGCCGCTGGACCGGGAGCAGCAGGCGGTGCACCGCTACGTGCTGACGGCTGTGGATGGGGGCATCCCGCAGCGCACCGGGACTGCTCTTCTGGTCGTTAAAGTTCTGGACTCGAACGATAACGCGCCCACCTTTGATCAGTCAGTGTACTCTGTGAACCTGCGGGAAAACTCTCCGGTGGGCACTCTGGTCATTCAGCTCAACGCCACGGATGTTGACGAGGGACAAAACGGAGAAATAGTTTATTCTTTCAGCAGCCACAACGCCCCGCGGATAAAGGACTTATTCAATATTGACGGCAGAACAGGTAGGATAGAGGTGGCGGGCGAGGTGGACTACGAGGAGAGCAGCACGCATCAGATTTATGTCCAGGCTAAAGATCTGGGGGCTAATGCGGTCCCCGCGCACTGCAAAGTGCTGGTGAAACTCGTGGACGTGAACGACAACACGCCGGAGATCGGTTTCAGCACTGTGACCGAATCCGTGAGCGAGCAGGACGCCCCGGGCACCGTCATCGCACTTTTTAGTGTCTCGGACCGGGACTCTGGCGAGAATGGACACATGAGCTGCGAGATATTAGGAGACGTTCCTTTCAAACTCAAATCCTCTTTTAAGAACTACTACACCATCGTGACGGACGGACCGCTGGACAGAGAGAACACAGACTCCTACACCATCACCGTGGTGGCCAAAGATAAGGGGCAGCCTTCGCTCGCCACCAGCAAGTCCATCAAAGTGCACGTCTCCGATGAGAATGACAACGCACCCCGCTTTACGCAGGCTGTGTATGATGTGTATGTGACTGAGAATAACGTGCCTGGTGCTTTCATTCACGCTGTGAGCGCCCTGGACCCTGATATAGGACAAAACGCTCTTATTACTTACTCCATATTGGAGTGTGACATACAGGGCATGTCAGTGGACACGTATGTATCCATAAACCAGGACACTGGCTACCTTTACGCGCTGCGCTCTTTTGACTACGAGCAGCTGAAGGAGTTTAACTTCATGGTGCAGGCTAAAGACGCTGGCGCCATCGAGCTCTTCTCCAACGCCACTGTAAATGTGATCATAGTTGACCAAAATGACAACGCTCCCACTGTAATAGCCCCCATCGGTAAAAACGGCACAGCCAAAGAGCACCTGCCGCGCTCCGCTGAGCCTGGCTACCTGGTGACGCGCATTGTGGCTATGGATGCAGATGATGGCGAGAACGCACGGCTGTCCTACAGCATCCTGCGGGGCAACGAGATGGGGATGTTCCGCATGGATTGGAGGACGGGAGAGCTGAGGACAGCCCGAAGGATCTCCCCTAAGCGGGACCCGCAGGGCTACTACGACCTACTGATCGAAGTGAGGGACCACGGGCAGCCCCCTCTGTCCTCATCCGCGAGTGTGAGCGTAATGTTAGTGGACAGTGTGGTCGAAGGCCGCAGTGGGGATCGCGGCTCGGCCTCCAAGGCGAAGGAGACCTCCCTTGACCTCACCCTCATCCTCATCATCGCCCTGGGCTCCGTGTCTTTCATCTTCCTCCTGGCTATGATCGTGCTGGCCGTGCGCTGCCAAAAGGACAAGAAGCTCAACCTGTACACGTGCCTGATGGCCGGCGAATGCTGTCTGTGTTGCGGCTCGTGCTGCAGCAGGCAGGCTCGAGGCCGAAAACAGAAGAAGCTGAGTAAATCCGACATCATGTTGGTTCAGAGCACTAACGTGACGTCGGGGGTCGGGCCCGTGGGGCAGGTGCCCGTGGAGGAGTCTGGTGTGGGCGGCGTGGGAGGGGGCTTCGGCTCCCACCACCACCAGAACCAGAACTCCTACTGCTACCAGGTGTGTCTGACACCAGAGTCCGCCAAAACGGATCTGATGTTCCTGAAACCGTGCAGCCCGTCCCGCAGCACGGACACGGATCACACCAACCCCTGCGGCGCCATAGTCACTGGTTACAGTGACCAACAGCCGGACATCATATCTAACGGCAGCATCCTCTCTAATGAGGTAAGGTCAGCCTGAATCAGCTGCTTCTCGCTCAGGGCTAAATTATTAAAAGTGCACACAACCCGTGATTTAAAGGGTTAACCTCATGTTAAAGATCCTGCACAACAGCTGTGTTTGCTTCAAGTCAAATGATGTTATCCAGTCAGGTCACGCGCAACAGAAGTCCCCGAGAGGATAGAAGTGGTATCTGATATTGACTTGGCTGTTCTGCTCAGTGGCCTTTAATCATTGTCATGCGTTATGGTGATTGGACATGTCAAATTTTGAAATCTCACATGGCCTTTTAGTTTTATTTGCTACACACTGCTAACAGATCAACCTTTGGGTCGTGCGCAAAAGGCTGAGTGTGACTTTGGGCACAAAAAGTTCGAAGATATTTCCAGTCAAAGCACTACATTTGAAGATGCTTTTTATTTTGTTTTCCTCAGGTGTTTGGTTTAATCTGATCCATATATTAAATAAGTTAATTAACCTAAAATGAGTAGTTTTTGAATATCTGGGGTATCTGGATGGCGAGGTGTGGCTCTCATCACACTAAATCCAAATAATCTAGTTGTTTTTATATAATTACAGTGAAGGGGAAACATAAAAAGTGCACACACTAATCAAATGTTGGAGAAAAATCCCAGCAAGAGAGCATGTATGTGTGTGCAAGATAGTTTGGTTGCATCATCAGCCTTAATTAACTTGCCCTCCTTAAGCGCAGACATTTGCAGTTGATATATCATTATTACATTGTAAAGTTTGGGGTGGCACATATCAGCAGGAGAAGGGAGAAGGAAAGGGACTTGACGCCCCTGTTTTTGTGTGCGTTCTGCCCGGGGGGAAGCTGTGGAGTTTTCTGGGGGCTTTTTGTTGATTGCGCGGTGCCTGGAGTGGAGCCAGACAGCCAGTCACACACATCCTTGCCTTTGCTGTGCGTTAAGTATTCCGCGCACGGCCCAGCACGGCAGCACCGCGAACAAAGGTTGTTCAGTTTCAGCGTCGGGCGGCTCAATCATTTACGCATTTAATCGCCTCCCTAACCCACTCTCCCCTGCTCCCGTCTCCTCTCGCCCACTCACTCACCAAGTGGATGCACGCACTGTCGCTCCCCCCCCCCCCCGCGCCTCGTGCTGTCCTTCTATCACAGTTAACAGCCAATGTATGAAGATGTGCTCAGTTATGTGCCTATTATCTAGTATAAACAGTAGTGACATGTAACTAAGTACATTTACTCAAGTACAATTTCAAGGTACTTCTACTTGAGTATGTCCACTTAATGATACTTTATACTTCTACGCCAATACATTATGAAGGAAAACATATTACTTAGTTATAGTTACTTTTCAGAATTTGATTATTAATAATGAATACAGACTGATGAATTATTGAAGGTTAAGCGACCAAGCAGTTAATTCAAATTAACTCCACCTTAACCAGCTGCAACATTAAAGAGATACATACATGAATCTATCAATAATTATAATCCAGGACTAAAATATTATTTGTAATGCATACTTTACTTTTGGTACTAAGTATATTTTGATGATAATCCGTTTGAACTTTTACTTAGATTTTGAATGTACAATTTGAACTTGTATGAGAGTATTTTTTATGTTTTACTTAAGTAAAATATGTATTTATTAATGTGAAATATTTAGCATAAACAGTGATCAAATGTGTGTTTCTGTGGCTTTTCTAGACAAAACACCAACGAGCAGAACTCGGGTATCTGGTGGACAGACCCAGACGTGTCAACAGGTAGTCAAAAGCACACACACACACACACACACACACACACACACACACACACACACACACACACACAGACACAGACACAGACACACACACACACACACACTTATGATTACCAATGTGCAAAGCCTACTGAGCCACATACCAGAGGACTGGTAACATCCAATAGGCCTCATGGAGCAGAGGCTATTCACAGATCTATAAAATTGAATATTACATCCATCAGTGTGAGTCCCATATATTCTGCATCGTTAATTGTGGCTTTGAGAGGCTACATGGTTCCCAATGTCTCCATAACGTTCATCTTCAATTTGGCATCAGTCCCATAACTGACAGAGCAGCGCCTATTACAGCTCTAATGCTGGATTTCATTACATGCCATGTGTAACAGCCAATTTCGCCTCTTGACGGCCACCGTGACTGTATTAACGTGGTGTTGATTTCTGGTTCTCCCTCTCTTTCTCTCTGCCCCCTCATTTAATCCTCCTCTCCTCTCCTCTCCACCGCCCCCTTCTCAATATTGTCCCTCGACCTCTGTCTCTGACCCCTCCATTATTTTCATCTCTCTTCTCTCCGACACGACTGCACTCCCACCTCCCCCGCCTCTCACAGCTCGGCATTCCAAGAAGCAGACATCGTCAGCTCTAAAGACAGCGGGCATGGTGACAGCGAACAGGGCGACAGTGACCACGATGCCACCAACCGGGGTCATGCCGGTGAGTCCCCTCTCACACACACCACCAAATTACAGTCATTTCACACACACACACACACACACACCCTCCAATCCCCTGTTTCCACAGTGTGTGTTTGGATTGTGAATGGGATAATGCTGAATAGTTGGTGCGGACCGGTGACTTTTAATTTCCTTAATTTGAGAGCGCGCAAAGGCCCGCGCTGCGGCGTTGCTGGCTGGCTGGCATGAGCAAGCCCCAGAGGTGTTGATTGTATTTCACACCCGGGTGAAAGGGAGGAATATTTGGGGAAATCTACTTTTCTTTCTCTGCCTTTCAACTTCTGTCTTTCTGACACAGAGTGATGCTGAAAGGACAGCGACTCGCAGCGAAGGAAGTTTGAGGGTCCGTAGTGCTTTAGTGGTACAAATCAATAGGTTCGCTCAAATGAAAGGAAAAGGCTTGGGAGCTAAATTGATATAATGAGATGCGTTTTAATCAGCCTCGCAGTTGCTGGTTATAGATTCAGCTGATCAAGGACATTAGCAGCTTCTGGATTCTTTATTTTCATTGGTTAAATCTTTGCAGATTTGGCACAACTTAAGGCAAACATAAAATGTTGGAATTAGAGAACATTTCCTTCACTTCATATTTATTTACTTACTCTCTTCTACATTTCTCAGTGCAGTATTTTTTTTTTTAGACATGGCTTTAGGTCTTATCATAAGCCTCACCCTGTTCTCTCTAAAATTCTATTAGGTTAGTACCTGTTTATTGATCAAAGTGGAGTCAGACAAAAAGTGGAGCAATACGAAATCTCATTTCATATTGAATTGCCCTTTTCCTTCTGAGGGATTGTTCCACGAGGCTCGTGTAAGACCCCCGTCTAGACCGGAGCCTGCCAAATATCATATCAGTGCTGGGAATACAAATAGAGCGGATTAGATAGGTGTTGTAGGATAGTGAATGATGCTCATCAGGCTTCACAGTGTTTGACATTATTAATGAACTGAGCCAAAATAGAGAGCCGATATGCAGCAGTGGTAGTGTCACTGCCTGCCCTCGGTGATGAAACAGGCTGGGAAGGTCAAATCTGTGCGAGACTGAAATGCAGAATTGGAAGAAATCCAAAAGGCTTGCTTCAGTATTGGTCAAGAATACATTGTTTTGTTAAATACATATTAACCAGGGTATTTAAACATCCATTCTGAGTAGTTTTTGTAATAAATGTTTTCAATAAATAGAGACATACTGGAAAGAGAAGTGATAACAAGGAAGGTAGATTTTATGAATATGTGATATTCATCCTAAAACATTCAACTAGCAGATTACCTCATTCAGTGAATAGTCAGCCCTGACCTGATGTTCTGGCCTGTGACTGTATTTTAAAGGGGACATATATATGATATAATGCTCATGGATTTCTACTAGAACATGTTTACATGCTTTATTGTTAAAACATTTTTTTTATTTTTATAATGGCTTTCTAAATATATACCTGTATTCACACTTTGTCTGCAATGCTCCATTTTAGCACCTGTCTCAAGCCCAGTCTGCTGTAATTGGCTTGCAGAAAAAAATGTGGTGCACTTTTACAAAGGTAGTTCTCTCGTGGGTGGACGTATTCAGATAATATTCTAATCAGCCAAAATGTGACATAGGAACAGAAGCCAAATCTAAAAGGCTTAGTGAATCTCATGTTTCAAGACCTAAGCTGCCCACAAAAAGAGGTTTACTTTATAATATATGTCTTTACAACATATCATATGTTGAGTACTGCCTTGAATTCCTTCTTTCTGGTTTGCTCGTGCATTTAAAAGGACTACATGTATGGAGCGATAACATGTTTCCTCAGTTTTATTTGGCTCAGAGCATGCTCATTTGGCACTGGCCTGGGAGCGTACCCAGTTGGTTCTGTACTCTACGCTCTACGAGCAAACCAACATTTGTTCATCATGTTGGATTTAGAAGGGAACAGCTTACCACTCCATGGGAGGTAATATCACACAAGTTATTTGGAAAGAGGGACAGTTGAGTTTCACAGACTTCTGTAAACAATAAAACCAGATGGAGTGTGTGTGTGTGTGTGTGTTTGTGTGTGTGTAAAGGTATACCATTGTCTGATTTAATATGTAGGCGTATAATACCTGTATGTAATCCGCTTATGTGTGTGTTTTGTGTAGGAGAAAACGAGGCTAGGTGAGGATGTCTGTATTGAAAAGGAGTTTTCCTTTGAGGCGGTGCTCTGGAAAGCTTAAATGAGATTCTGTGTAAGGAGAGAGAGAGAGAGAGAGAGCCAGAGAGAGAGAGAGAGAGAGAGAGAGAGAGAGAGAGAGAGAGAGAGAGAGAGAGAGAGAGAGAGAGAGAGAGAGAGAGAGAGAGAGAGAGAGAGGAGAGAGAGAGAGAGAGAGAGAGGTGGTAGTGCTTGGCACTCTGCCATGTGTACTGTATACTGCCTCTATATAAGCATACAAGAGACTTCCTTAATATAAGGAAGATAATATTATTGTTGTCTCGTGTGGGTTGTATGCTATGTGTGTGTATGCTATTGTGCACCTATAGGAGTGCATGCTAAGGTTGGCCTCGACTAAATTCTTAGTCGACTACCACGCATGCGATTTAATCGAAAGATCTGTAAAACCATCTTGGTGTGCAAAGATTCATGCAAAAGCAGCACTTTAAATCGCCCTTGTGCATGTCTTCACTTTTGCATAAAGACGGTAGAAGCTGAAGCCTGATCCAAGACTATGTATAGACCACGTGTATTGTCTACACATCTCTTAAGCGTTTGAGTGCAAAAGTAAATTCATACGCACACATATGAATAGCATGCTCCAACAAGTGTGTACACTCTCATTGTGTGCGTGTGTTTGTCACACAAATATTCTCTTCTAGGGTTTTGTGGCAGGCAGGGTCTCATCCTTCATTCTGTCTCCCCCACACGTTGGCTCTCCGCAACACTCGGCTGATCAGTAATTCATTTCTAGAACCTTTGCATAGCAATTATCAAAGGAGGGTTGGAGGAAATATTTCCTCACGGGTCCAGCACGGCACGCTCTCCCTTTTGGTGCACCTTGGAATATTTCAAATCAAGGGAAAACCATTTCCAGTTGGCATATCATCAACTACACCTGCCGTGGCTTCCCGCTCGGCCGCTCGTCTGACACTTTAGAAAATAAGTCTCCTGACGTGGTTTTAAATCAAAGGGACTCTGCCTGTGAGGCTGGGATATCACCGGATACCTTAAAAAAAGTGAGCAAATGGCTTTTCTGAAAGCAGCGTGTCTGGAGTGAGGCACCGCTGTGTAAGGAGCCAAAGCACTATTGATTGACGACTACACCTCCGAACACCCTTTTTTATATTCTTTTTACGTTGGTGGTTCAATTTTGACACTGTTTTCCTCGTTATTTCCATCATCATCCTAATAGCAGATGGCGGCAAGTATGAGTAAGCAAAAAATAAATAAATAAAGGTTACAGATAAGAGAGGATTAAATATTCATCGGTGAAAAATAAGAAACGTGGCATCTAAGAAACGTTCGTTCAATCAGATGTGGAAGGCTGCGTGACGGGTGGCAGACTGGAAATGATCATTATCGTGACGTTTGTTTTGGTGGGAACAACAGCCGTGACAAATGGGACAATTAAATCACTGTGGCAACGGTGTATTAGATGGCTGATTATGAATTAGTGGCGGGCACCGTGTTGCAGTTTCCCATGTCAGTGAGCTGTCAGAGGAATTTAGCATTCAGGGTTTTGAAACACCCTCCTCTAAGGCCCGAGATACTGACAACAGTGGGGGCTGTGATCTCTGACTCTATCATTCATTATACCAAAAAGACTTTCGCAGCTTTATTTTAAAAACTCACTTCATGAAAAAACAAAGAGACCTTGATACTGTGAAGGACAAAAAGTTGTAAAAAGGCTGAATGCTGACAAAAGACAATAGTGTTGCTTACATAGTGATACAATCACAAATGAAAAGCAGAACAAGGGCACAAGAAAACCTCTTCAGTTCTGTTGTAAAAAAAGACTAAGGCTGCACCTAGCGATTATTTTCATCATTATTTTGTCGGCGGATTTTTTTCTCGTTCAAATTTTTCAGGAGGAAGTTTAAAGTGCTAATCGGAGTCGAAAGTGTTGTCTCAGATTTGCTTGTTGAAAACAACTCCATAGACGAGCAGAACAGCAGCAAAACTTTTTATTTGAGTAGCTGGAACCAGCAAGTATTCTGAAAATGAAACTTAATAATCAATCAAAAAGTAGTAATGGGACCAGAACACCTAAAATGTACAACCTCTAAAGGGCCCAGAAAGTATATTTTCACCGTCAAGCCTTCAAAAGCGCACTAGCAGATAGTTACACAAACAAGAGGACGGCATCTCAATGTGAAATGACAAAAGTAAAAATCTATTACAGCAGATTGGATAAAAACATTGCCTCATTAAAAATAAATCAATTTGCATTGAGCCTGTAACAGGTGGGGATGTCACCACTTCTTCTGAGCTGACTGGCTTGTTGAATATCAATAAAAGTCATAGCAGACAAAGGAAGAGAGAAGCGAAGACTTCTTTGATTTCTGCGACACATCTTTCTTATCTCAAACATTTTTTTTTGCGTGACCTTTTTATAAAGGTCGATGGAAGAGTGAATTCACTTCGACTTACTGAGTTCTGTGTCGAAATTAATCAAAAACCGCAATTAGAACTTGTAATGCAATGATTACCAATACACTGAAACTTCTTGTCTTCTTGTTCTTGTCTTAATGAATGTGTGGCTGGTATGAAAAGGCTGTACTTTCTGAAGTAACTGAATAGAAAATGAAGTGTTCCAAACCCTGAAATGGATGAAAAGGAAGACATGAGCCTCCTTGAATAGGCCTCAAATCTGCTGAAAACACAAGATCAAAAAGGGAAAACGATGTATTCAGGCCGTCTCACACAGGGGTCTTGAATAATAAGTTGAACATGAGGCATTACGCCTAATGGAAATCTCAGTCATGGCAGTTGTAAACATGCTTTGGCCATGACTAATACACATATCATCTGTCCTGCTCAGACATCAGTTAACGTCTGCTCCGGCCAGGATGCAAAGCTAAACTTCCTACAGAAAAAACACAAAGTAAGCTCAGGTGTTGGGTAATCTGATCTGTGACCAGTAGCTTCAATTTCACTGCTCTCTAACGTGATACAGAACAGAAACTGCATCGCTTTTGTGCTCGTTTGCGTCACATAAATAAATGAGCAATGCATTCTGGCAACAGGTTGAAAAGGGGAAGTGCACTTTATGACATGGGTCTTGTTTTTGTACTTTTGACCCTAAAGCGTACATTATTTGTCTATTTTATTCTAAATGGGACCATCATTTTATAAAATGAACTTGCTTTATTGAAGAATACAATTGAAGCAATGGAAACCACAAACTCATCAGGAACATCTTTATTTGAGGTAATGAATGAAGTGAGAAGTCATTTTATTCATTGATGGTGGTCTAGTGGTCTAGTGGTTAGGTTGTGAGCTCAATGCCACCATTCTGCCCCTGAGCAAGACACTTAACCCCAAGTTGCTCCAGGGGGACTGTTCTTTATAATTAGTGCATTGTAAGTCTCTGGATAAGAGTGTCTACTAAATGACATGAAATATAATGTAATGTCATTTTCTCAGAGACTTCTATACATTCGGACTTCTTTTTCTTACCAGATATTAGAGAATGCAGACTCAAAGGTTGCCGCTTGGGCTACAAACAAGTATAACAGTGCAAGAGACACAACTAGTCAAACGATCTTACGGGCTTTAAAAATCACTTTCAGTTTTACTTCCATATAAAGTGATTTCGATCACAGGTTCCCACCCTGTCCGTGGAAACACATACTGTTAATTGGTGAAGTCAGTCTTGACCAGACCCTTTGTTAGATATTCACTGTCACTTCCTAAGTGATGAAAAGCGTACAAACCAGAGATCAATAATCAGTGGTCACCCAGAATCTATGCTCTAACAATATAAGAACCATATTAATCAAACAGACACTGTTAGGGCAAGCAGCCATCTTGGCTCTCCCTCCCAGCACAGCAGCCGTGTAACAAAAAATGGAAAATGGTAGCTGCCTCTCCGAGAGTCGGAACAATTTCTCTGTCTGTCATCACTGGGTATGGTGGGAGGCTTCTTGCTCTGTTTTAGCCCTGGGAGGTCTCTGGTTTACTCATCACAGTCTCACTGGCCGACCCGTGTAAGAGAGCTATGCTATAGCTTCTGTCCAAATATTGATGTTTTCTGTCTGTATTCTCTACGGAACAGTGGAGGACAAGATGAAAAACAGACATATGGATAGAAGACACCCTCTACCTGGGGGACGGAGGATTTTTCTTGAGAGAAAAAGAGATAAAGAGAGAGGAAGAAACGGGCAGAGAGGATTAAATGGGAAGGAAAATAACAAGAGACAGAGAGGGAAATAGACTGGGGGGGGACTAACAGAGACAGAGACAGACCTGAGTGCAGTAGACATATACCCACAATATGAATTCAAACATGGGGCTCATGTTTTCCCAGGATTTGTTTTCCTTCACTTCCTCACACCCAGTTGCTGAATGTATGTCAGGCTGCGCAATTAGTCAAATCACACCAACGTGGGATTTCAGAAACACTCTGAGATGTAATTGGAAAAAAAGAACAGAAGTGCTGATTGCATATTAGCAAGGAGATTGTGTTTGCATTGTGTAGCGTCGTCGTTTACATCTCCCTGTGCGTGTGTGTGTGAGAGTCTGTTCTTCCTGCCTGATGAGGTCACGATGAGAGAAGGTGCTGCTGGCAGGGCCTGTCATTGCCAGTCACCGTTTTGGTTGTTGTTTTGTTTTCTGCCCGAGGAAAGAAAAGGTGCTTTACGGGTATGAACAGCCACCGGGGGTCATATGCACATGGCCTGTCTGTCTGTTAACTCGGTTACATTTACATATATCCGCGTTAAGAGAGTATTTTAAGCGCGAGTGTATGTGTTTGCAAACATACAGTATGTGTCGATGTCGCTGCTTTTATAAAAGTGAGCCAACAGGCAAAAAAATCACTAAGTAGTTGGAAAGCCAGGAGTTTCTCAGAGCCCGATATAACAGTGACTGCTGCAGAATATATTTATACATCATCTCCAGAGTACAATACGTTCCGTGTGCCTGCTTAAGAATATACTGAGATATGAGAAATTTGGAACTAACTGAGCTTTCTCTTAATCCTTTGACATTAACTCTGTTCCTTTATCTTTCATGAGCGTTTGGTTTTGCACCTGTGCTTTAGTCTTCCAGCTGATTTGTTTGTACATTTTGAAGCGTAAGCATTGTGGCTACCGGCCGCTTTATCTGCGCTTTAACAGCGCAGAGATGATTGGAGGGCGCTAGGTCAACACCCTTGTGTGTCCGAGGAGGACATTAATTTGCCAGAAGTCCATTAAAAGGCCAAAGGCTAACTGTAAGGTGGAAATTAACAGAAATACTATGATTTATATGCCCCCAGACCTTTAATGACAGCCATAAATATACAATAGTTTCCAGGAAAAGTCCCTGAGTGCTGCACTGTTTCAGTTTAAAGGAAATGTAGAGCTTTTTGTTTTGTTCTCCACCTGATAACGGTCCATTCTCCTGAGTATGAGCTACAATTAACCAACACCCTGCATATGCTAGGTGGGGAAAAAAACAAACAAACCATTTGGCATTAAAAAGCACTATATTTAGAGTATTTTCACAGATTTTCCTTGCCGTGAAACAGACCTTTCCGACGGGGAACGGAATTATCTATGCTATCGTCAGAGCCACCAGACCCCTTTGACAAAAACAGTAATTTTACTTGGCAGAACACAGGAGTTGCTGGTGTACCGCTGCCTCGACCGGTTAGTTAGTTTGTGTTATCGTTTGACTTTGGTGAACCAAAACTATCTTTAAGTAACTCATCCAACCCTACTTCAAACTATCACTTCAAATACATCAGATAGAAAGTAATTGTTGGCCCTTATGTGCAGCTATTTTAAAATAGACCAGTTTGAAAACAGATTGTAGATCCCACAGGAAAATACGATTGTGCTGTTAATCCTTGGTTGGTATAATTAATTCTATCCAAGTTTAAGCATAATTTTACATTTTTCTTACATTCTCTACTTATTCTTATTCATTATCAAACCGGGATAGCCTCCAGCCCCACATGACCCTGAATGGTTAGATAAGAGGGTACTATAACCCTATCATATTTCCATATGATGAAATACATAAAAGATAATGTTTAATTGGAGATTTTTTATTTCCGGTACTTAAAGTTATCTCCCTCTCTGCCCACCTCTATCTAACCCCTCTCCCGTCTCCATCTGTGCGGTCCGGGTCTCCCCCTGTCTTTCCTGGCCATTGCTCTTTCCATCTGTGAAGGCCTGGGTCTCCCCTCTCCTTCCTTATGGTTCCTGCAGTCTTGCTGCTTCTCCTGCCTGCTGTCTCTGTCTGTGAAATCTGTGATTTCCCCCCCCGTCTGTTTGGCCCTCGCTGTCCCTTGTCTGTGAGCCTTGCATCTCCTCTGGCTCTCTGGCCACTGCACAGTCTTTGTTGCCTGTCTCGCTCCCTGTGAGGCCTGAATTAGATCCACACAATGCACACAAACACAAAAAATAGAATGGGCCGCAGTGGTAGGTCTTAGGCAATGTGTTGACAGTGCTGTCTTTAATAATTTATGGTATTTGCATGTGCACTGGATGACATTTGCGAAAATAACATGTAATATTAAAGTAAATGAAGTCAAAGCTATAAATATGTTTTGCTTTTATGTCTAGTACTGTTCTTGTACTGAATTATATTTAGAAGGCTTTTCAAATGTTAAAGTCTTTCCTTTGACGAGTTGAACAAAACCATTTTTAATATATTTATACGCTTAAATCAATCTACTTCCTCTTAAATAACAGTCATTTAATCTCTATCTTTAGTTACATTTATATTTTAATTACATTTAAGAAATTATACGAAGAAATACGAAATAAATGTAAATGCTATGTAACTTTTCTGCTCTACTGTTAATGCTTAAAATAACGTGTAGTGTCTTTGATAGACGCTAGATAACGCTGCATTTGCATGTGTTTTACAGCTTTATTTTTGATTGATGGTCTTCTCAGCATCTGTTCAGAAGAATAATAACCATAACTAAAAATAAAAAATGTTATGTTCTATCTGAAACACATGCAGAGAAGGAAAAGTTTCCTTGTCTGCCCTGAATAGTGTGTACAGATATGTCTGTAGCCGGAGAGGCAAAATCGAGCAGCAAAATAATAATATAATAACTTGTTACACCACCTCATTTTGCTTATTGCTTTACAATAATATCTGAAATACTCATACTGTATGAGCATATCCACATGTATGTCCCCCATCCAGAGTATAAATTCCACCCTTGCCGAGTTGCCAGTTGACATAATCTTACCACGATAACATAATGTTTCTCTTACAGAGGTTTAATTAGGTTAAATTGGCAGCACATTGTAGAAACATGTCTGAAATTCACAGATGAGGAGCATTAGAGCAGTGAAACATTTGACAATGTGCTCCATTATTTTGATGACCAGTGACACTGTCTGCACTCGCCTCTTTCCCTTCATGTAAAGATAATCCATAATCTGTGACAGGCTGATACTTTCAGATGGAGTCTTAATATGCAGAGGGGAAAATGTGGACAGGACATTTAAAATATTTTTATTTTCTTAAAACTGCAGGAAAAGGTGAATCTGCAATTGAACAAACACATGTTCTCTTATACAAGTTATGTTTTCTTTAAAACGTTTTTAAAATTACACCATTTGTCATCAGCCAGGATTTTCAAATTTCCCACAGTCCTTGAATGAATCATGCGTGACTAACGCTTCTGTCAGGAAAAGTAACTAAATCTAGGCTTAAAATAGGGATATTTCATTAAAATCAGTTTAATCTATATGTGTAATTTAAAATGTTGTCAATAACAGACAGTTTGCACCAACTATGTGAAACTTTAAATGAACTGCAGATTCACACGAAGCAGAGAGGAGAGAATAGATTGTCAGTACAAATTGTAAAAATGGAAGTAATTTAACATTTATATATAGCATGTGGAGTCTCCATTGTTTTCCATTATTGGACACTTGGGAAGATATTTTTTGTATCGATTCCATGTTTTTGCAATTTTTGTAAAAAGAAATGATCAAATCAATTCAACTTGCATTTTTTACTTGGGATTTGTGGCAATACAAATCAAATGTGGTACTGCACAAAAGACGTTTGTGACATTCATAACTTCTCGCCATGATTGTTATGTTTCCATAAAGGTGCATGACTCATATGTTGCAGTGAAAAACGAGGCTACAGTGATTGAAATGTCCAAAAACGCATTGAATCGACTCGCGGTTCAGAGGGTTCAGCTCTCATATTACTTCATTGGGATAGTTGTAGTGATTTATTCTGATTATTAAAAGTGATATACATACACACTGCAAAGGTGTATCTTACGCTGTAGCAAATATATATTGATATGCTTACATTACATTGTTTGTGTGTGCGTGCCTGCTTTAAGTAATAAGGAACAGCGGCATTATCAGTGGAATGGATCAGTCGAATAGATTTGTGGAAGTGGACTCTTTGATATGAAGCCCTCTGGGAACTGCAGATTACAGATTGTCTGTTTCTGTAGTTCTCGCTTTCCCTTTTTCTGCCTCTTTACTGATGTATCGCTTTCCTCCTCTGACCCTAAACTGCTCGTCTCCCGCTTTGATCCTGCCATTTCAACGCTTTCCCACATGCCTTCACTGGAAAACCGGGAAATAACTACAAATCCATACTGCGCACAAGTAAAGAAACGGCTGCAAAGTCCCATTACAGTGATGACTCTGTTCATGTCTCTTGGTCCTTTCTCTTCCCTTTTATAATCTCTCTCGTATTCCCCCCACCCCTGTCCCTCCTCTCTTTATTCTCTCTAAGAGAAAGTAATTAACATAACTGGTACCTCTTTCATGCCGATCGTGTGTTTGCGGGACTGTGTGTTATTCTATTATATCATTTCAGATGTTAATTTAATCTTTTTTTTATGTTGTTGGCAGTAGCTCTGTGTCAATTACACACTTTGTCGGTGTGTATAGGGATGATTGACATTAGAGTGTGATTAAGCAGCCAGTGAATATTTTGTTGGTTTTTTGCGGTACATTTCTTAAGATAATTGTCGGGGTTTTTTGTATGCGAGGATGATGGGATATGGATTCACATTTTGTCTCTTGGTGTTTGGGAATCAATTGTGAGTCGGAGGATGTTGATGTGGAGAGGGGGTTGAAATGTTTTTGCAACACCACATCACTTTGATTGCACATTTCATTCGGAATGAATGAGGTGAGGAGGAAAACAAACAATTCGCTTCATCAATGTTGGCCTTGTCTCTTTGATGAATAGCTTTTGCTGCACTTTTTCTGCTCGCGACATTGGCAAATGATTGCTAACTTGTGTTCTCTCTTCTGGTCTCTTTCTCTCATCTCCTCTTCCATCTCGCCTTTCCACTCCAAATATCCGCACCGCGTCTCCCTCTCTTATTTATCCTCTTACTTATCATCCCTTGCATCTCTGTAATCTTTCCACTTTTTCATCTCTCCCAACGCCAACCCACTTTAAATTTTCCATCTCCCTCATCTGTATCTTCTCTGCAGGCGCTGACCTGTTCTCCAACTGCACGGAGGAGTGCAAGGCCCTGGGCCACTCCGACCGCTGCTGGATGCCATCCTTTGTGCCGTCCGACGGGCGCCAGGGGCCGGACTACCGCAGCAACCTGCACGTCCCCGGGATGGACGCCACGCTGCCCGACACTGAGGTACCCTCCTCCGTCAACCTCTCCGAGCAACTCACCATGACCTCGTCCACCGCCTCGTCCAACGATAGGTCATTCTCCACCTTTGGCAAGGACGGTCAAAGGTCACAGTCACACCAAAGCCTTCACCATCACCTCCATCAGCAACAGCAGCAGTACAGCTCCAGCACGCTAGAGAGGAAAGAGTATGATAGGGGGACCCTACCGTACAAACCCACCTTTCTCTGTGAGTATCAGTATGAAAGTTCGCTGGGACCCTATGACTTTGGTCTGGTCCAGTACAGATACTAAAGGAGGGGACAATGAATCTGCCTTTTGATTCTGATCCGGACTTTTTATGTTGTTCATCAACTTTGATATCTTTTTTAAAAACCACGGCTTTATGTTTTGTTGTATTGCTTTTATTTTGTAAATTATGATTTATTTTGTTGAATGTAAAATGTAATCTATTATCGCTAACTCCCCCTTCTCCAAAACCCGCTTTGAAAAAATTTCAATCTAACCCCACCCTAACCCTAAAAAATGTTTGTAACATGTGATTTATTATAAAATAAACACAATTTTAAATTTGACTCATGTTAAACTGCTGTGGCACCTTTTTCTTTCTTTTTACCCTTCTCTAAATTTCCCCTGAAAATCCTCTCCAATCAGTCTTCCTATCTGATGCTCATACAAGTAAAGGTCACCAACACAAGCACACCCCACAGACAATTAGATGCCGTTTTTAGTTTAAGACATGATCCAAGTGTATAGAGAGGAAATGAAAGATAGATCATCTCATTGTAAAGGACATCTTTTTTTCGTTTGCTCAACAACAAGAGTGTTGCTCGAGCACGATGACTTCCCTACTGAATAGCTCGAAAGGTGAACCACACAGCCCACGCGCCTTCTTTTTCACAAGGATTGAAGTCCATTTTGTTCTAAAAAGGAAGTGTCGAGTATCTATACTTGCTTGCTTGTGGATCAATACCTGACATAAAGAATGGTGGGTGAGGTGGGCTGTCAACCCTGAGGTTGAGATTCTTCAGTTGGAAAAGTCACGCAGCACACAAGTTTTTGTGCAAGAACGGAGGGAAACTATTACAATATGAGGAAGGGTTTAATTTGGCAAATGAAAGATACTGATATCCATTGGAATAAATTGTGTTTCCAGCTCACATTTCTGAAGAAGCAGAATGGGATTCATTGGAAAAGATGGCAGGACACTTCTTGCAGATGTCAATTGCTTTCCAAGCTCCCACATTACATGAATATTCTATTAGTTCTAAGAGTAGAGAATGGATTCGATATACACATTCAGTAGGGAAGTCATTTCCAGTCAAGTCACCACCATGTTAACCACCATCCTCCATGATACTGCATGCTGGCTGTGGACTGTCTCTCAGGTAAACGACAAGCACTATAACCTGCTTCCCCCCCCCCTCTCCCCCTTGTTTGCGACTTAGCAAACAGAGCCAAGCAATCTTCTTCTTGCACATCAGGTCTATGTGAAAAATAATTTGTATTTAGCCTTTAGGGGCTAGAGACTGCTTTGCTCCAAATATAGCTGCATGCACGTCTGCTCATCTCGTCTGCCTCGAAGGGTTAGAATAAATGCACTCCATATTCGCTCTGTCCAAAAAACTCAAAACTTTATTATATCTCATTTTACTTTTTTGATTTACAATTTCACCCGTTTTTCCTGGGCTTTTTTGAAACAATTTGACCCCCCCCTTTTCCACGGGAAAGGTTCTGTTAATCATCAGTGTGTAAAAAAGATGGGAATACTCCCAGAGGCTGAGGCTCTATTAACCAATTGGCATCATGTTCTGCTTTATTTAAAAATAGCACCGTATGCTACCACTGGCTACGGCGATGCTCTGATCACCAGGGTTGCCTTGATAAAGGCCTTATAAATGTTTAATGATCCATTTATAGATAATTAATGAAGCAATTAGTGCTCTGTGTATTTTCTACGCATGCATTATGTAGGCACCAAATTTTGAACGTTTATCTTCATTGATGGACATGTTTTTACCCAATTCCCAAATTAGTTTTGCCATTAAACTGTGAGGACCAGTCTTTAGGGTATATAAATAACTTCACAGAGAGTCCTTTGTGGCACGTATCCTTCAAGAGATGGTATTTCGAGCCGATTGTGTCACTAAAGAGTCTCGAGGGATCGGGTGCCATTTGTCTTAACGAGTGTGTTCTCTGTCTTTTCAGCCCGCAAAAGGATTTGCTAGCTCGTTTCACGTGGACCTGTCGGAGACGGCATGAATTTCTGTGCTAGACCACCAACTCTGATGCTGGAGACAGCGACATGAAACTACACAAACAGCAACCTGGACAACAGAAACCTTGGTTAAGCTTCATTATCTTGGGTGGCGAACTGTAACAAAGCCTTGGCAGTGGTGGTCGAGGGAGGAGAGGAGAACTAAATACTGAGTAGCTGTTAACCTCGAGATATCTGAGGAGCAATCCAAGGCCTTATTCCTCTCAGCAGGACTGAGACCAGGGCCGAAACACTCGACATGTGAAAATTATAAATTCATCAGCAGACGGATTAGAGGAACTGAAACGAACAGAGGAATATAAAACAAGAAGATGAGGGACCGATTAACTCACAGAGGTGGGGTTTTTTTTTTGGACTGAGGAGTTAGCCTCTAGAGATCTGTGTGTGCCTGTTTACATGACGAAGAAAAATAATGTTTCTGTACAAACTTCAACCAATGTCACACGGAACCCTTTAGCTATTTCTATGGTCACCACTAAGCCAACTGTACAGAGACTGTGTGGGGTAAAAAATGGAGACTGAGAGAAAGAGAGAGAGAGAGAGAGAGAGAGAGAGAGAGAGAGAGAGAGAGAGAGAGAGAGAGAGAGAGAGAGAGAGAGAGAGAGAGAGAGAGAGAGAGAGAGAGCAGGTGTTGTACAGGTATAAGATGACACAGGAAAAAAAAGAAGGAAAAGCGGATGAGCAGAGATGATGTGCAGTACTATAAATTCTGTATCTCCGTTTTTTTTTGACTTGACTGTCTTTATATAACTTCTCTTTTTTGTTTCTGTTGTTCTTTCTGTGTGGTTAAAGTGTGCAGACTAAAGTATTCCAACTTACTGTTATAGACAGGAACATGCTGTCAGGAGCCAGGTTCAGTCCTCTTTCAAGCTTAGCCACTTCAGGAAGGAGATTTTTTAACACTGTGTAGAAAAAAGGAGATAAAACAATCCTCTTCAGTTTATCAATAAAATATCACAAATGAATGTTCTCATTTCTAAACTAGTGACTAACAGTTCTCAAGTTCCTTCCTGAGCTGACTGCAGAGAAAGTAAAATGATCCCTTGATGCCATTGGCCTATACATAAACAATCAGACACACTCAGTGGTTTTTATCATGTGTGCAAAGTGTTTACTGTGCTATTTTAAAAAGCTTATAAATGAATATAAATCTATATATAACTATATATATATATACAATATACTTTTTTCTGAAAACTGTGTAACCATTGGTTAGTTTCTACACCTCATACTGTTATTCAATCTAATAATACCAAGTGCTACAAAATCAAGACATTTATTGATTCAATCGAAGAGGAGTGCTTGAGCCTAAAAAGCAAACCCCTTCGCACCAACCAAGGATTAAGTTGATGTTCTTTTTTGATTGTTACTTTTCACCGTTGACAGATGCTGGGCCTTGTTGTGTGTAGCGAAGACACCAGTTGAGTTGTTTTGGCCTGTTGTGTATTTTTACTAGCAGAATATGTGTTCATGTACAGGAAGGGGGGCTATCACAATCGAGCTAGATATCAAAGGTTTTACAATCATACAAGAGAGGCATATACGGATAAATACGGACATAAACAGACAATAAATAGTGCAAAGTATTGCTTGCACACACACACACACACACACACACACACATGTGCACACACGCACAGGTCAAGTGGTGATAAATAAACAGTGTCATTGAAGTTCTCTAATGTGTGTTTTGTTGTGTTCACTTGGGGAATAATATCATGTAAGTGATCAGAAAACAAGACTAAGCCTACATGCTAATGTTAGCTTGCCAATATGCTCACAAGGAACAGGCTAAGCATATGTAATTGTTTACCGGTTCATGATCTTAGTTTAGCATGCTAGAATACTAACATTTGCCAATTAGCACTAAACACCAAAAAACAAAGTATTGGATACATTAGACATGGTGGCTGTAGATGAAAAGTTAGAGATCAACAAATCTGTTAAAATTTATCTTGAGGTGGACATGAATGGTTGTACCAAATATCTAATGTTTGTCAAGACATTTAAGATAAATACAAATGTGAACGCTAGATGAAAAGTCCACCAAACTCTTCACATACATCATCTGGCAACCATGAAAGTCTGTACAAACTTGTGTGCCAGTTCAAAACGTTGACGAATACAGCATAGAGGAACAGGGGCTCACCAAACTTTTTAGGAGTAATCCTCTGGGGACCAATAATGTATACACCAAATGTCATGGCAATCCATTGATTAGTTTTTAAGACATTTACTTTAACGTCATAAAATATCGATTAGCTGGTGGAACGACAGGAAAATTCAGGTTATCAAGAAAAGTCTGTAAGGTTCATCCTTTAAAAGGAGTCGGGTACTTTTTTTTTCAGAAAACCATTTTATAGATGTTTAAAATTTTCAGTCTAAACCAAAGTCATGGACCTACTAATCGCGAGACATTGCCATCCTAGGAGCCATGCCGCTAGCATGTATAAAAGTAACTTTGTAAACTTGGATTAAAGCTTCTCCTTTGTTACGGTCAGAGGAGACATACATGAAAAATGTTCACAGCCAAAACCTGTGAACCATTTGTCCAATCAAAGCTAGAACCTGCTTATTGCTCAAACTCCTCATGGAGCACATCCACTGCTTTCCCTGTTGTTTTTAGCACATTCATTTTCATGAAAAGACAATCAGTTATCCCAAAAGCCATGGACTTTCAAGATGTAATCACCATGGTTTTGCTCTACTTTCCTCATTCCCTGACCTCAATAGCTCCCCAAAAAACTTTCATGGTGCCTGTCACTCTAGCCTTCTTTCCATTTCCTTCAAAAATCACTGATCACCATCCCCCTACATCCTAATCCCAACCCTTTCCTCCAGTGTGAGCTTTACTTGGAATGGCACAGGTTTACAAACACAAGAAGAAGAAGAAGAAGAAGAAGAAGAAGAAGAAGAAGAAGAAGAAGAAGAAGAAGAAGAAGAAGAAGAAGAAGAAGGCTGGAGTCTGGATCTACTGGGGTCATTGGGGAGACACAGTATTCCCTCACTTGACAGCCTAGAAACAGAGAAGATCTGTTTGCCTCTATCACAAGATAGCCTTCTTTTTAGGAGCATGGATACATGTGACTGGTGCATGTGACTGATCCAGTGGTTGCCTTCGTGAATGAATGGCCTTTGGAGTTCTGATTAAAATCTCACCCAGAAACAACCCAGCATATATTGAAAAAAGAAAGAAAGAGGTCACAGTTTGGTTAGGCTTTGGAAAAACAAGGGGACCTGTTGGTAAAAGGTATAAGATATACGAGGGTAATATCTTGGTACCAACAGGGTAATACTATAGTATTCCTCGATTAAGCTGGTTTCATCAAAATGACAATAATGTCCCAGTTATTCATCTAATAAGACTTTATGGTCATTTTATCTCATTATTATCGACATTATAACCCTGACATAACCCGACTATTGTGAGCAGGTTATCTGATCATTACCCTGCTATTCTCATGTTGTTCCTGTGATCTCCAGTCCTTACCTTTGCCCAGTATGAGACTGATGTTCTTGCGCTAAGGTTACCATATTACCCTGATCGAGAAGTCTTAATAGCTGTTCTGAACCGACACACTTGAAGACGGGGTGAAAAGCCTGCCTTTTAAAGAGGGGTAAGATGCAATAATCGTTCAAATTGTGACACTTTCAGAAGGCATTCATAGTGTTGCACTCGTTTGTACATACGAACATTATCATAAGTAGTTATGTGAAGAATAATAAAAGAATAAATCCAACCCTGCCTAAGCCTACTTTCTATGAAAAGTAGCCTATCGCTATGTGAAGTGATAGGCCAGATCGGAAAGTAACAAAATATCTATTATTACCTTATTGTTACCAAAATGTTACGCTCTTATTACCTTGCCACCTTACAAACTGAGATATATTGGCCGCCTAGTGCTAGGCATTGCATTATTTCTTAATATGGGTGCCAGTACAATACCTGAGCTCTTGTACCAAAATAGTTTTTTTCGGATACTGAAACATGAGGAATAGAGTACACAAATGTTATTCAACAAAATATGTCAAACTGTACAAAGCATTACTAATGAAGTACTTTGTTTACTTTGCCAAAAGAAAAAATGCAGTTTGAAATTAGAAAGGTTTCCAGATACCCAGCTCAAGTGCTACTAAGAAAGAAAGAATAGACAGACATGTTTACTTGGAAGGGCCAGCCAGACGACCTACAGGTGGAGACTGACATTCTATCAATGGCTGTGAGTTGACCTGATCTGTTTGTCCTTCAAGGCGCCTCCATGGCAGACAGAGAGAATAAGAGTCATTACAACTGAATCATCTTGTCCATTTCTCCTCTTCTCTCCATACAAGGTTGAGTGAGGTGACCTAGCTGTCTGTCTGAGCCTCCAAGCCTGTCTCTCATATTCTTCCCCTGGCAGACGCACTTCATTACTCTGGCTAAATAGACTTTCAAGAGACCCCATCAGCCATCATTTACACAGCCCGGCCCTATCACCTTTTACCATGTCCACCTCATCAGACATACACACCCCGCCATTCCCACACGCATTACACGGCACGCCCATGCAGACACACGTGTACAAACTGGACGCACTCTTCTTCCTCCTTTGCCTTCTTATCCCTTGCCACCCCATCAGTCAACATGCACACACACACTTTCACCCACACACTCAGGAATCCTTGGGCTCTATTCCCCAGCCACCTCATCAGGCCGGAGCAGACAGCTATTACAGTTTGCGCTCCAATGCCCATTTCTCCTCCCATCTTATTCCTTATCTGCCGGCCTGCTACTTCTGAAACAACCTATTGACCTGAGATATAGCCACGCTGCCCCGTTGACCTGGATGTTCTCTTTGTGCATTTAACAGAATGCTTGCTATCTTTCCATCCGCCAAACTCCATCCAACTGTCCATTTTTATTAATTTCACCTCAGGTAAGGCAAGTTTTGACATTGTTTGTCATCGCCTGGGTCAAATGGTTGTCCGAATGATGTCTCAATGTCACGACATTATAGAAAAGCAATGTCTTATCAGAATTAATCGTTTCACACCAAACATAAAAGTATACATGGGAATCACACCTTTGAAATATTCAACTTTGAAATAAGTACGGGCTGCTAAAAAGTCATTTAAATGCATAATGTGGCATCATTAGTCCAAAGATTATTTTTTTATTTAAATCTCTTCCGTAAATGACTCCTCTGAAGGTGAATCTTTTGAAAGTCAGAATTTTTTTTTTTTTATAATTACATTTTTGATTGAACACAACATTGTTAATCTGTGGTTTGACTAGAATAGAAAGTAAAGAGTGTCAAAGACAGACGCACTCTACTTTCATTCATGTTGTATACAGATTTTTCTCAGGTCTGATAACTCCACAACAGCGTGGACAGACTGTACCAGAAAGCCATCCAGGCCCAAATTACCCTCATCTGCACTTTTCTTATCTGTTCCCAGAAATGAAAAGGAGTCAGGTACTTTTTTTCAGTTTCTCAAGATGCCAAAGTTACTTCTGTCTCACAGATTTGTTTCAAAAATGTCCGACACTAAAACGTAGTGTTTAGCTTTCATTATTTTAGGGTCAATTTAAGCAAGTCTTGTAGGGCATAGTTTGCCTTTATTATATGTTGATTTGTCTTTGAATGTCTTTATATTACCAGAGGAAAATATTAAGAAAACTCATCCGCCGCGAGCTTACCCCAATGTCAGGTCGGTCAGCCCTTGGAACTGGCTGTGAGGCCGAGGTGACTACATGTACATGTGCCTTTGGAAAACCCCGCCCGGAAGCACCAGTGACTGCGAGCAGCAAGAGGAAACAAGGCCAAGTCATACTGGCCAGAGTCCGATGGGAGCACCGAACAAAACAGACCCGGCAGAACCAGACCCCCCAAATTTTCAAAGTCATTGGATGTACACGAATTACTCAAATGACCTATCCTCTGCAATTTTCACCAAAAAGTCACGACTTTTGTGACAAGCACCATTGAATGTGAATGTGAAATGATGAACTCACAGATAATCATCGCTCTACTCTGCAGAACTATACACAGTAAGATAATTGTTTTGGTTTTACAGCCCACAACGTTAATTTTTTTGGGTTCACTCTCAGCGCTCTCATTAGTCTAGTTTCTAGCTGCTAGCTTGTGGACATAGTGGAACATTTAGCAGCTACAGAGCTTTTTCCTGAATAATTGGTGGAGACTAAACCAGAGCTAAAAGGAAAGGAAATTCAGGTGGAAACAAGAGCAAACTAGAAGGGCACTTGGAGAGCACAGACCTCCACCATGGCTTTGCATAGAGAATAATAATGAGTATATCTGAGACATGTTTCGGATCCTCATTTATTGGGTTTTCTCTTGGCCCAAGCCACACCCTTCCATCAAATGTCATGAAAATTGGGCCAGTAGTTTCTACGTAATCCTGCTGACAAACAGACAAACAAATACACCCACAAACCAAAATGTATGAATTAAATATTACTGCTTTAAGACTAGTTTCTGTTTTGGCTATCCAAGGTCCGTGCCTATTGTTTTTGTAAGTGAAGATCATGTGCTGCCACAACAAAAATAATGTTTTCTTTTGATTTGAAAACAAATGCCAGTGGCCACTGGTACGAACGCATACTGTATGCAAAATGACAATTATGAATACTCCTCTGGGCTCTGTCAAACCAGGGCAAAAAACAAACGATTTTCGGCATAGATCACAATTCACAACACACACACATGCACACACACTCACAGAGCCTGAAACGTCTTGCTCTCAGCCACCATCCCCTCTCATTCTATATTCTGGACAGGAAGTAGTGAGTTGGTAACCTGGGGTGACGGAATCAGGCCTCTGACTCACGCCCTGACCTCAAGGATGGAAACAACCCAGTGGAGGACAGACCTCAGCCTCCAGCGGTAGGCTAACACAACATGGCTGACAGAGACAAACAAGCTAACCGCAGAGAACCGGGATGACTACTATAAAAGAACAAACATCACTGAGAGCAATAGCTGCATGCACGCAAAGAAAAAGAAAAAGAAAAAAGAGGGCTGGGTTAATGTTGGTATGCTAGTGGAACAAGAAAACAGCTTTCATGGATGCAGGGGAAAGCAAATTACATTTCTATGGTTGCTAAAACTGAATTCAAAATCAACAACATGAAAACAGTGATGCTTGCGACTTAATAGGACAAAACCAATAGAAAGTGTGCAAGCGTTGGTAAATGCAAGCCACAAAAAACAACAGAGGATGTCTGCCTCGATCCCAGCTGTCACAAAAACACTAACAGAAAAATACCTGAGCAGCTGGAAACGAGAGAAAGAGTTTGGTCTGAGTACAGAGAAACGCTTGAGTTGCTGACTCAATGGCTGGCATTCATTTCAAGGAGATGTGTCAGGCGGAGGGAGAGGGTGTTGGTGGGGGCAAAGAGGTCTGCTGTAGGGTGGTGTAACAACAAAGCTCATAGCCTCTAGAGACCAACCTTATCTGACGCCTTGTCTCTGCCCTCTCCTCACCTCCCTACCCTGTAGATGCAGGTGCAGAGATGCCAAGTGAAACATGAGGTGAGGCTTTTTTCCTTTCCAGTCATGCCCCCTCAGAAGGAGAACACCTGGTCCCCAAAGAGCGGGAAGGTGGGGGAGGAGGCAATGTAGCGATGGCCACTCCCTCTGTATGTCTACCTCTTTGCCCTCTCTCTCGTTTCTTTCCACACTCCTCAAATTCAAGACCTGCCTCTCTTTTCCTCCCTCTCCCCACACTCCCTCCTTCCTCTTTCGTTCCGCTGTCTAGCTCTCAGCTGTCAGACTGAGAAATGGCAGGCGAGACAGGGGTCTTCTGCCTGGGGAGATGGGCAAGAGAGGACAGAGGACTCCAGACAAACGTGTGCTGAAACACACACTCACACACACACACAGAAGTGTGTACCAGGCTGCACCTGCCAACCTGTGCACATGTTATAACACCTCCCTATTGTTGACCTTAACAGGCCAAAAAGGACTTTAGTTAAACAGAGAATGAGTGACATTTGTGGATTTTGCAGCCAATCAGTTCTCTTGATTTTGGTGTATGCCTGCTTCTGACAGTAGCTAGACATTTACATGTATATGAAAACATTACAAAAACAAACTTCCTACAGAGATATATTTATGTTGATTGCAATCAAATAAATTGGGGTTGAAACATCAGAAGAAAATTTGTGAGCCACGTCTCTTAATTGTGCCACAGTTACAAGCTCCTTCTCAGGGCGACAAAATGAAAGAAGGAAATCACATTTAATTCAGTTGAAAATATGCAGTAAACCCTTTATGTTAGTAAAATAGTACGATATATATATATAAAATGCAACGTTAATAGGATTAGATTTATTTTGCTATGGGCCATAACTTTCTAATTCAGGTTAAAAAGAATAGTTTGACATTTAAGGAAATCTGCTTAATTACTTTCATGGCGAGTGTGTGTTACATGTTCCTGCTACATTAATGTGTGTGTTAAATGTTTTTATTCATTTTCATATCCATTCTTTAAAATGGAAAATATGATGAATTTTTTCATCATATCATAGATTTTACCAGGAGCCGGATTATCCGCAAATGTCTACTCTTTTGGACAAGGTGATTAAAATCAGTAAAACAAGGATAAATCGGTTTCATGTAAAAAAAAAATCAGTGTTTCTCTAATGCTGTTAGACTGCCGTTAAAGTTTGTTTCTCAGCTTCTTTCTCTGATAATTTACAGGATGATAGTCTGGCTCTGTCCAAAGTACACAATCTGCCCACCAGCACCTATGTATTGTGGTTCAAAGGAGCTACATGCTGGAACTATTTATTGGCTGTGACATCCTGGATTATCACTTTGAGGTTATAGGCAAGAAGATTCAACATGGAACTCCATGTAATTTTTACTACAGAGCCAGGCTAGCTTTTTCCATCTGCTTTAAATCTATATGCTAAACTAAGCTAAGCTAATTGCCTGCTTACCCTAGCTTCATATGTATATTATAGACATGGGAAAGGTATTGGTTTTGTCATCTAACAAGAAAGTGAAAAGCATATCTCCCACAAGGTTGAACTGCTCCATCAAGTATTTACCAAGAATGCAAACACTGTTTAGAAGCCATACATGAACTACCCATGACACTGCTGTTTTTATAGACTAGGATTCATCAGATCAAATGGGAATATCTAACCAGCGGGCACACAGTGCCTTCATTATCAGCGTGATGTGCTGACAGGATCAAAGAGAACGTACGCACTGCCTCTGAACTTTGTTCTGCAACTTTTTTCATACTCGGTGTGGAAAGCTCAGTCAGTGTGCATTAGACGGACTACTTACTTGTTACTCCCTCATCAAAAACAGACCAGTGCTATTGATAATATAACCCCGTCAAAACTGATGTAACCCAAAACCAAAATACATGCCTCCCAGCTGATCAAAGTCTTTATATGCACAGCTAACACAATAGACAGTATTACTGAAGCTGGGAGCAATACGATAAAAACATCTGTAAGGCTGATTTATTTTATGATCACTTTCACTGGCTGTTAATTTGACTGTCATGTTGTTTCCCATTTGGCCGATCATGTCATATTTTGGGCCTGGCCACCCCCATGAAAGCTATTTTAACTGGATGTAGGGGAATGTCTGATGTGGCCCACTGTGTCAAAACAGACTTTACATTTAGAGATTGCACTATATGTTGTGCTATACTATACTGCTTGTTGAGGCTTCATGGAGAAACCTATTTGTGACAATTTCAAGACTTGTGTGTTGCTGTTTCTGTAAAGATTAACCGCACAAGATATAACATGTTAATTAGTGGCTCAGGTAGCTGTTTTGTTAAACTTTGGTATAGAGACAGGCTAGCTGTTTACTCCTGCTTATAGGGTTGGATACCAAACTCTGTACAATACATTACATTTCATTTTTGTCCAAAGCGACTTTGTGGGAATTTGTGGGAATTTGTGGGAATCTGAGGACGCTAAGACTTGTAATAGCAATTTAAATGTCTACTGTTTTAATTATATAAGTTTCCTATGCTAAACAAGCCAACTGCCATTTGATGCTAACATAGGAGTGCCGGTCATGTTAATACAAGACAGACGCATCCTGATTAGACTGATACTGAACTAACAAAAGACAGGACACACCCAAATGTTTCAAATCCTGATCAAAACAAAAGACAGGACACACCCAAATCCTGATCAAACTGTTTAACATACTGAGACAGAATATTGAGTGTATCACCCAATACTCTGTTTACATAACTATTACCTTACAAGCATCAAAGGGCAGTTTGGCTCGGCCCCCTGTATTTTTTCATCACCTCGTCTCCAAACCAAATTGTATAAAATGCCTATGTGGCTTCTTCCAACCTGTGCCCTTCCATAGACTACGCTGTATTCTGTGAAACTGGTGCCATTTGTGGCCACAAATAAATGTACAAAGACAACTCTGTCTCTATCACCATTTATTTGATTGTATATACATCTCTCCAGAGTAAAGCAGGAAAAATTCCACAACAACTTGGTGTCAGAAGTGGGATCATCGCAAGTTTCGTCTGGAACAGCAGGACGCTGGTGGTCGCGCCAGAATTCTTGAAATTCTCCTCTACCTCGACATCAAAATTAAGGGAAGAGAGGATCAGCGCCTGACTGGAACTGACCTAACTACGCATGATCCAACAAACTCAAATTCCTCCATAAACTCGGTGAGATGTTATATTTCCATTTTTTTAAATATTAAGCAAACCTCATGACATTTTGTGAAAGACTATAATCGTCGACGGACGAATAGTAGGGAGTTAGAATCTCCTGAGGTAGGGAGTAAGAATCTCCTGAGGTAGGGAGTTAGAATCTCCTGAGGTAGGGAGTAAGAATCTCCTGAGGTAGGGAGTTAGAATCTCCTGAGGTAGGGAGTTAGAATCTCCTGAGAGTTTAGTATGGGTGCTAAACAGTGTAGGGAGTTAGAATCTCCTGAGAGTTTAGTATGGGTGCTAAACAGTGTAGGGAGTTAGAAGCTCCTGAGGGTCCGATCGTAAATGTCATGAGGAAGAAATATGGTGAAGACAGTTTGTCAAATTTATCAATTTGGACGGAAATGCATTTCCAAAGGTTTTTTTAATTTTTTTTAGGCAAATTAAAAATAAAGGACTTATAAGAGAAAGAGTTTAATGTTTACGTTTAAGTTTCACAAAAGTGCAGAGGCCACAGGGCACAGCTGGAGATGCTGCAGCTGCTGCATGCATTTCTCCCCCTCCCTAGAAGAGGTGTGAAGAGATTTACGAATTGCAGCCGAAAGAGCTTCACTGCAAACATTTATAAATTAGAAGGATGTTTGGATGTGAATGATTGTGAAAAATTGTTTTTTGGTATTGAGAAAGATAAGAAAGACGTAAAAAGTCGGATGTTTACCCCTGCGCCACCATATGTCCCTCTCAGTCCCAATCCGCATAACCCATTTAACACACACACTGTCACGGCTTCTTTGTATCCCTCTGTAAAAGGCCGGCGTGATTCCCTCTTGGATGGCTGTCCGTTCCCACCTCTCCCAACTGTGCTATCTGCACCAACTACTCCTCCACCAGGACCACAACCACAGGCTGCCGCTACACCACAAGAAGTGGAAGGAGAACATCGTATCCTGCCGCTACCAGTGAACAGTAATGACAGAAAGATCACCATCCTAAGCGAAGCCTTGGCCCGAATAAACCTCACCGACGAAGAAGAGCTCCGTAAAAAATTCAGAGCAGAGGCCGACGAAGAGCATGAAAAATATAAATACTATCTTCGATCCCAGAGTAAAGACCTACACAACCAAACAACCATGAATCTCCCCATGATCGAAGTACAGGGACACCTAGGTGCCGCTCTTGTTTTCCGCCCATGGACCGTGGAAGAAATGAAGGCTGTAATCAAAGATCACCTCCCCAACATTGAAGAAAGCGCCTGGTCTCACAAGGACTCACAAGGAGCCCGTGGATGAGGTTTCCAACGAGGCAGAGGAGGATTTCGAGGCAGAGGACGAGGACGTGGAGGGCCTCCACAGAATAACGGTGCCTGTTTCATCTGCAACAAACAAAATCACTGGGTCAAAGATTGTCCAGAAAGACGCAACCGACAACAGGGACGCGAACAACAGGAATTCAGTCAGGACTACACAGCTGGAAACTGACGTCAAACAGACATTGGAGAGGTCGGTGAACACAGCCTGACAGGAGAGGAACATGCGCCGCCCGAAGCTACAGAACAGGGAAGTGAAACACACACATACACACAAATTGTCAATGCTATTGAACAGCTGCAGGGAGAAGTTATGAAACCAGTGGGCACATATGTAAAATACAATGCTAAGAATTCGTATGAGAAGTTCCCCACTCTGTTTTTGGACATCCTAGGTAAAAATATTGTATTTTTGGTTGATTCAGGTGCCACTCACTCTGTTGTTAAAATTAGTGATCTGCCTGACTGCAAGTTGAGTGGCAGATACATCCATTCTATTGGAGCTGCGGGTGTTACTGTTAAAGAAAGATTCTCCATGCCAGTAAAATGCACAGATATAGGTGATAACAGCCACCCCTTTCCCTCAACTGTTAAACACAGTTTTCTATTATCATCAGTCTGTCCCATAAATTTGATGGGAAGAGATTTGATATTACAGTTTGGTCTCAACCTCATCTCCACCGATGAAGGTTTAGAAGTCAGACGTTCATCTCCCATAATGCTCAACACTGCATTATGACAACCTGATACATCATTTGTGTATCTTTGGCTCCTAAATTTTCCTGTATCAGAAAAACTGATACATTTGACCCATCAGTGGGTTCGTTCCAATGCTGTATTCATGCCTAATGATCATTTGCATCATACTGTTCATGTGGCTGAAGGAGGTGCATCTCAATGTTTTCAGCAGGATTTTCTTATGGATGACATTAATGATGAGATAATGTTGAAGACTATGTGGGAGTCAGCTGATGACTGGCAACCCACACACACATCATTTATTATGTACTCTCCCTCTAAAGACGTCTATAAAATGACATCAACTGTACAGCACACACACTCCGCTTTGTAATATGCATCGATTCTGAAGACACTCCAGGAGTGCCTCCTACACAATTCAGCCCTACCAACACCTGCAGACGGACCCCTGCACAGCCTCCAGCCCGGAGACACGGTGCTGATCAAGGATTTCCGCAGCAAGAGCTGGAAAACCAGTCGTTGGTAGGGTCCATACCTCATCCTCCTCGTCACCCAGACGGCAATAAAGGTTGCAGAAAGAGCTACTTGGGTCCATGCAAGCCACTGCAAAGCCGTAACAACTCATCAGGAAAAGAACAAAGAAACAGACAACGACAAGTAGTGTGCCAAACTACCACCAGCACCACACCACACACACACACCACACACTTAGCTACTGTTTATACTTTTCTGTGCTGTTGTGTTGTTCCTTTAATCAGAAAACTAGTATTTCCACAGCATTCGTACAGTACACTTCACTCCCAGACAAGGACCAAACACAACATAAAGATTGTAAATTTCTGTACACAGTTTCTGAATGTTCAGACACCGAAGTATAACTCTGTTCCTACCTCTCACTAATGCTTATCTACCTCATGGCTCTGTAAATATAAAACCCAGCTAGATTTCCATGACATATTTATGATGTACTTACTTAAAGACTGCAAGGTGCCAGTATGTATTGATGTCCTATGTTGCCTATCTATCATTTTATTGAGATTCTTGATGATCAAATATGATCAAAAGAGAGGAATGTAATAGCAATTTAAATGTCTACTGTTTTAATTATATAAGTTTCCTATGTTAAACAAGCCAACTGCCATTTGATGCTAACATAGGAGTGCCGGTCATGTTAATACAAGACAGACGCATCCTGATTAAACTGATACTGACCTAACAAAAGACAGGACACACCCAAATGTTTCAAATCCTGATCAAAACAAAAGACAGGACACACCCAAATCCTGATCAAACTGTTTAACATACTGAGACAGAATATTGAGTGTATCACCCAATACTCTGTTTACATAACTATTACCTTACAAGCATCAAAGGGCAGTTTGGCTCGGCCCCCTGTGTTTTTTCATCACCTCGTCTCCAAACCAAATTGTATAAAATGCCTATGTGTCTTCTTCCAACCTGTGCCCTTCCATAGACTACGCTGTATTCTGTGAAACTGGTGCCATTTGTGGCCACAAATAAATGCACAAAGACAACTCTGTCTCTATCACCATTTATTTGATTTTATATACATTTCTCCAGAGTAAAGCAGGAAAAATTCCACAACAGACTGCAGCAAATAAATCCAGCAAACTTCTGTTTTGTTTGAGGGGTATCTGGGTCCCACTCACGGTGAGGGAATAGCAACCCGATTGGCTGATGCAGAGCGAAGTGAACGTGCTGGGGTGTATGGTTTCAATATGGCCTGGATGTAGGAAGGAGCTGATCCATTCACAGCACGGTAGGCCAGCACCAGAGTCTTGAAGCAGATTCTGTCCGCTACTGGTAACCAGTGAAGGGAGCAGAGAAGGGGTGTAGTGTGGGACAACTTGGGTTCTGTAGTTTAAAGACCAGTCGGGCTGCTGCATTCTGGATGAACTGTAGAAGTCGGATGGCACATGCAGGCAGTAAAGCCAGGAGGGAGTTGCAGTAGTCAAGGAGTGAGATGACAAGAGCCTGGACCAGAACCTGCGTCCTCTTCTGGGTCAGTAGGGGACGTATCCTCCTGATGTTGTACAGTGTACTTTTAAGGGTATCAACCAAATCAAGTAGGTAATAATGTAGGTATTCACGTGAAATCAATTTGTGCCAAATTGCGGTATCTGAGAGTACATCTGGGTGAGGGAGTATTCGCCCCAGCAGAGCCATGCTGTTGTGCATCGCTGGCAGCGAGAGCGAGTTTGCGAGACATCAAGCCAGAAACTGGTGAGCAGACAAAAATTGCTGCAATATTCGCCAAAATGTCCCTGGTGACTGACAGGTTGGAACAATGTTTACATTTATAAGAGTGGACTTATTTTTTTACGGAAATAAAGGTTGTTAATAAAGAGTAAAGTACCGGAAAAAAGGTACCGATGGGTCGAATTCTGGGTACCGGTTCGAATGCGAACAGTACCCTACTTGCTTTACTTGATGCTAGCGTTTCCAAAAAATGTCCAAATGTTCTGTTAACCCCTCTGCACCTCCTCAACTGTTGCTCTACAGAAGCTAAGTGGGATATTTCAGGAAGCACTGTTGCAATTCAATCCATTTAGAAGCCAGACATCCTTTCTTGTAATGACATTTGATTCTCTGAAAATATTTCAGCAAAATCTTACACACACAGTAAAATGAATGATAAAAATTAATGATATCTCACTGTGGCATTAACATATTGTTCCTTTCTTATGTCACCGTCATTCCCTTCTGTGGAAAGCATCCCACTCTTGAAACATCCAGAGACATCCAGTAAATCCAGAGACAGAGCTGAGCAACAGTATTTTGCATTTCATCATGGACCTTAGCTTTTGGCTCAGGGCTCTTTCTTTCCCTTTTGATGGAAAAGCGCTTGCAGAGGGTTAATAGAGAGGGAGCAAATGAGCATGTCTTTCTTTTATTTCCGATGAGCTTTGTAATATTAACAAATGAGAGATCAAAGCTGGGTCTTTGTTCCATGAACCATTCGTTCCGATCTTATTTACTTAGCAATTACGTTGTGGAGAAAATAAATTTGTCTTTGACAACTGTCTCTGAAAGAAAAGTGGGATATGTGTATACAAAGGCAAGGCGCAGGAAATGTATAAATGAAAGAAGAGTGAGACAGTACCAGTGGAGGGGGAAATTGAAATCTAACACTGTCAGTCACAATGGGAAACCCTGACTATGCCCTCAGAGAGCAAGGGCAGAGCTGGTCCTCAGATGGCAAGTGATGCTACACATGTGAAGGGAAAATGACACAGAAAACAAACAACACATAGTAAACATGCTTATGGAAAATAATAAGAGTGCACACACCGATCTGTTGCATGCTATTACATCATTGTCTATAATCTGTGATAAAAGAGAAGGAGAGCAGTGGTTGTAATGTTCTGGCCAAGTGATTCATCTGATTAAATGAGTCTTGAATTAAATTAACTTTCTTTAATGTGTGCCAATATAACATTTCAGTGTGTGCCTCCCTTTGTGCGTGGCAAGCGGGAGGGCAAACTGATTTTCGACAGCATTGAAAGTGCTGTTTCCGAAAGGCTGAACGGCAACAAGTAAATATTTTGTACATTTTGGAAATGATTACATCTCAATGAGCAACCTGCAGTTCTTTGAATGGCCACTTGATAGCCAGTCTATCCCCATTAACCCCCAACTTTACAGCATAAATAAACATGTTTATAGCCCAGTACAAAAAAACTGATAATTTCCCCGTCCATGACAAGTCTTTTTTAAATATTTAATAAATATACAATTTTTATATTAATCACCCCCTTAAATTATACCAAAGGAATATTTGTATTTCAATTACTCACTGCATGTTACCTTGAATTCTTAGTTTTTCATTTTGATGTTGTTAAAAGTGGCCTCCATTTACTACAATTAAGTTTGGTGATTAATTAATATAGAAATTTACATTTTAAAGGTGAAAGATTCCCTTTAAGGCAAAAAATTGTGCATAATTAAAGGCGTGGTCGCTTTGAGTGACAGGCGTGGATGCTTTGAGTGACAGGTGGGTGCTGTCACAGGTCGCTAGCTGCCAACTGTTTGCCGTGCTGCCGACATTCCACATTTTTGCCCATTTTTGGATTAACTTGGAGTTGGTGGAGTCGGCACTGCCAAGATGGAGATGGGCCTATGGCTCTTCAGAAATGTGTGACGTCACAGAGACTAAGTCCATGTTTTATACAGTCTATGGTTCTGGTATTTACAGTGGTCAAAATACTCGTTCCGCCTCATACACACACATGAACCCAAGGCCAACCCTGTCTGATCAACGCGGTGACATCGACCTTGATCTGCAAGAGAGAAATAAAAAAAACACTACGCAAGTTATTTTATTCACACACACACACACACACACACACACACACACACACACACACACACACACTACCAACCTAGTGTATATTCACAATAAATTAATCACATCTCTTTCTTATCTTGTAAGACGTGTCTAGAGCTGCTTGGTGTACTTCAGAGAGTGCATTGTGCAGTGTTTCACCCACAGTACAGGGCCAGTAATTCCATACTGAAGGCTACGGCAATTTATTGTTATACTATATTTCCTGCACACTTTCTGACTCTCTCTCTCTCTCACACACACACAATTACACAATTCACTGGTTTCGTATACACAGCCGTTCGGTGTGACTCGCAGCAAAGGTAAATACTGTGAAAAACAATAAGACTTTCTACTACTTATTAGCACTGACTAGCATCAGAGGTGAAGGAGAGGAAGCAGCTCGACATTAAAGGTAATGCTTTCAAACAAGGCTCCCCAGACCCCTGTCAAACGGAGTCATTATATCAAAAGACTATTACCACTACCATTGCAGTAACCATACATCTCGCGCTTTGTCCTCAGACTGTAATGCCACTTAAAATATATAGTAACTAGGAATAGGGTGAGAAAGCCAGCGTCTTTGCAGCATCTGGATTTCAAAGAAGCTCTTTGAAGGAAGGTTTTTTTTTTTATCAGAATCAGAGTTCGGTACAAAAATAAGGGCCTGAAAGGAAGAATTGATTCTCTTGGTATTTATGTGAAAGTGAGAGAAAATGGGCTCTCGGTGCATTTTTTAATGACTTTGTCTGGTTCTTTTTCTGTGCACAGAATTGGTTTAGTTACCGCATTCAAAAGAAACAGACAACCTTTTCCTCCTTGTATTTAATTTCACTCCGCCTTTGACGTCCTGATGAGTGAATAAGGGGGGAGAATAAAAGATCAAGGCGTGTGAAATTCGTCCTTACCTGGGTGGCAGAATTGGAACCGCATGGTTTGGCATTTTCAGCATAATCAAGTATTCTAGGTTTTATCGACAAAACACGAGAGCATAAACAACAAACAACCCCACAGGGGCACCCACAGGAAAAAAACCAGAGGTGGGTTTCCAAGGTTACATGTTGTATTTAATCCCCAGAACCCCCCATAGGCCTGATGCTGGAAGAATATTGTTGATGTCTTAGGTTGTCTGCATGCTGTGTGTATGTGTGTGTGTGTGTGTGTGTGTCTGTGTGTGTGTGTGTGTTGGGGTAAGTGTGCATTAATTTTCCTCCCTCGAGCCAGAGTTAAACCCCAGTGACATCAGCAGCCATGTCTTATTTCCCTATTACAAAGGTCCCACTGTAACGTAGTGTGTCAGAGCAGGGACTACTGTCTCATGCGCAAACACGCACACACTCATTAGCACACATGCTGTGTCTCTTTCACTCATAAGCACACGCACACACACACCACAGGGAGAGAGCAAGAGAGCAGAAAAAAAGGCACAAAAACAAATTAAACCAAGTGCTAGATAGGCCTTTCATTATAATTACCATATTCAATAAAACACAGATTAGATAAAGGAAGAGAAGCTCTGGGAAAGAGGAAAGGGGTTTGTGTGTGAGAGTGTGTTTGTGTTAGCATTTGAGCATATTTCTCCATGAACTTGAAAGATGAGTAGACGATTGTGCATAATTTACACTGTAGTTTTCAAGGAGGCCGCTACTCCGCAGATGGTACAAATTACGGTCGCTCCTCCACTCAGTTCTACTCAAGCATCTAAAGTCTCTCTAAAGTACTGAACCTGAAGTAATTATAACATCCAATCAATTTTAAACTAATTTTAGGTTTGGCAGTTAGCTGCCTGTCTCTTGTCGGTACATTATTAGTGACTTAGTTAATTTTGCAAGCGAGTCTAGTTATTTACTCCCATGCAGAAGCAGCCGCCGTTGACTTCAACAGCATTATTTACAGCTGAATGTTACACTTTTCTTGCATCGTCAAAGTGTTGGAATTTGATTAAACACTGAATTATATCTCCCAAAGGACTCTGTCATTTGCATTTGTTAAAATAGCTTCTTTATCACATTTGATTACCATGCACCTAAGAAGTTCTGTAGTGAAGATGTTGGCTGGGATTTACCCCAGTGACTGAACCGTCAAGTGACAATTCCTCACACGTCTGATATTTTGTTGTAAACATACGTCTTCTTTCATTATGCTTGAATGAGTAAGAACATAGTATGCTGTGTTGTGCTGGGCTGAAATGACTGTTTGGTATTCAGCAGTCTTTTTACTTGTTGATAGACAATGTTTCCTGCTACCGACAGCTAAGAGAAGTGAACAAGGGTTTTACATGGAGGTGTGATGGCTGAAGAAAAACAAACGAATAAAGCATTACAGCCTTCACTCACTATTCCTTCAAGCATTACAACTAATGATTACTTTAATCACTAATTAACTAGTATAGATGTTGTTTGATTAAACATTTAAACATTAATGACCCAATTTCTGAGAACACAAGTTGACAACTTAAAATTGATTGTTATGTTCAACCAAAAGTCTAAAATCCAGAAGAAAATCAGAATCAGAATCTTTTTTATTGCCAAGTAAGTTTACACCTACAAGGAATTTGCTGTGGTACGTAGGTGTTAATCGTCAAAGCAGCAAATCCTACATTTGAGAAGGTGAAACCAGCAATTGTTTCAAATGTTTGATTGATCAATTATTAAAACAATGAATCTATTATCCAAACTGTTGTTGGCTGATGTTTTGTTAATTGACTAATCAATCAATCTGTATTTTTTGTATTCGCCTTGGAAAGTGTCTTTGAGTATTTTGAAACATGCACTGTGAATAAAATGTATCACCATATTATTATTAAATGTTTCAGCACTCAAATTACAGTTACAGTTTTTGAATTTGGAGATCAAACTGGTGTTCCAATGTTGCACTTTTTGTATCGTGCACCAACTGACAAAATATTGCACATTAGTGCATAGTGGAAACCTTATAGTCCGGTTTTGACATACTACGTACTTTATTGCTGTCCAGTGAAAAACATGGATCCCCATGTATTTCACGTTGTTGGTGGGAGGGGGGGAGCTAGGCCTGGTGGGTCCAGGCACTGACAGCATAACATACGCTAAGTTACCAGCTCACGCTAGGTTGGTTAGCAAGGTGCATCCATATTCCACATCAACTGGGATGTTAATTTTGGCTAGCAAAAAACTAACCCAAAATGGGACTACCGGAATAAATGAGGAGCCAACTCTGTTGAACATCGCCGTTGACGCGACAACGTGGTAGTGACGACGTGGTATTGACGACGTGGTAGTGACGACGTGGTAGTGACAACGTGGTATTGACTTGTCAATCACTGGGTAGCTTCGCCCTTAAAGTATACGCTGCTTTATCGTCTATTGTACTCTAAATGCACTTTGGAAAAATGCATAAAAAAGTGCCCCCTTGAATGCCCTTCCAGTGGACAAAATGTGAGGCAATGCACTAATGGGTTCCCCTTAAAATGAAGAAAACACAATGTCCTGCCATATAGGCGTACATGATAGAAAATGAGTTGGCCTTAATGTGCCATAATGGGGTTCTTACATAGACTATCACATAATAAAAGTATTTTAATCTTAACCAGGGTTTGAAACTGTTTCACCATAAATGCATCACGACTTGCTGCACCGTGGTGCCACAACACATGCAGCTGGTCCCATCTTATCTTTTCTGCCCCTGCCCTTCAGACTGCCTGACAGAAGGATAACCTACTCTTTTTATAGGTTCAGAAAATTCCCCTACTTCACAATTAATAAACAGAAAAAAACACAATTTGATGATCTAAACATTCTTCAAAGAGCTGAAAACAATTTTTCTTAGTCCTGGATATACATGGTTTTCATAGAACAGCAAAACATGAAAGTTTCAATTTGAGAGCAGCGGTGCAGCAGTGTTTATTGTTCAGCATTGATTTATGCCTTATGTACACAATTTAAATGTTAGCAATTTGATCATGTTCCTTTGTGACAGTATTTTTGTCAACTGTCCCACAACAGATGGTGGTTTCTAATCTCTGTGTCACATTGGACAATTTTATCAGTTAATACCACAGCTACATTGAGCTAGTGAAGTCTCACATATGTGGAATCTGTGCTTTTCAAAAAAATACATTGCAGCTAACGGGCTAATACTGACGGACTGAATGTAGCTGGATAGCAGAGTGCATCTCTTTTTTGAGTCTCTGGTTACATATTCATGCTGCACACCAAGTTGGAATTGAAGAGCATCTGTTCTGTCTTTGTATTTAAAAAAGTAAAATGACACATGTTTTTTCAGTTTTGGCTAATGTTACATCAGTCCTGCACACCTCTCACCAAATTATTCCCATGTGTTCAAACATAAAAATCACATAGAAAACCAGAATGGCACTCAGAGGGCACATACCTCCCCGAACGCTGTTTCCATATGCAAAGGGAAAAAATAATGCGTGTCTCTGCATCTTGATGCAAATAATCTCCCAAATTCAATGGGTTCTCTTTGGCCCATACTATACCCTTCCACCATGTTTCTTGAAAATCAAGCCAGTAGTTTTTCCATAATCCTGCTCACAAACAGATAAACAAACCAAAATAATTAACTGAATCACAAGCTCCTTACCAGAGGTAACAACTCATTTTTCATTTTTTAACCTTAAAATGAATTACCTTAATCTTTTTCTACAACCATTATTTTGCTTTTAAACTTAATTTCTCTTCATGATATATCAATTTGAATAGGGTACACGTGAGTTGATTTAAAATAATATTCCTCTTAGGTTCTGTGTGTTGAAGTTGAGGTTAAGTTAAATGATGTTTGAGGGGAAACAAAAGCATTGTAAACCAGTTTAAACTAGACCTTGAAAGAGAAGGACAGTTTGAGTTTCAATGGGAACGGTGGGACACAAGGACCCAATTCACAAAGACAGATGTTGTATTAAAGAGAGTCCTTAGTGCAAAGGAAAGAATAATAAAGTGTAAGGTATTTCAACAGTTGTGAGAAACTGTAAACATTCCAGTTTTACATAAATCAAGTTTACTCGTCATGATGGTATTTGTCTGGTAAAAAAAGTATAATGTCTTCAGTGGGAAGATGTTGGAAAGGTTTCGGAACATCTTGGTGGGTATGGTCCAACAAAATATGTTATCAAGTTGCATTATGGGAAGTGTAGGATCCAGGATTTCCGAGCATGACCAATACTAGCGAGCTAAGGCTTAATATCTTGCGCTCTTTTGCATTTTTGTAATCTGTTTTTTTGCCAGTCCTCCAATCTTATGGAACTGCAATAATGAAGATTTTAACTATATGTAATGCTTGTTATAGTATCATCGTTGTAGCATTTATATTTACACTTCCATATATAATGCACTTTTTATATGTTTTAAATCCAAGAGTTTGGTCTTTTATTGGCATTGTTTATGTATGGCCTCAGTGCTGCTTGATATATGTGTTCTTATGTTGCTAATTTTTGTATATCGGGTTCTGATTTATATTCATTGTTCGGTAAATCTTTTAACATGGAAAGCACTTTTAGCGTAAACTTATAAAAATAATTAATAATTATTATTCCAAATACTGAATGAATAGCCTGAATGTTATACATGGCTCTTTGTTAATACAACAGACTGATGAAAGATACATATATTTGTTATCCTTGTAGCTTAGCAAATTCTATTTTTGTTATCAACCTAGCTGTCTGAAACTAATCCCAGACACAACACCCTTAAACTCCAGTGCTCTATATTGTGTATTTACTTGTGCTTCTGTGTGTGTGCTTATGCATTACTCCCCTGCAGTGATGCAATCCAAGTCGATTTATTTATTTGCTCCTTAATTTGTCAAACAAGGTCAAACGCCCTGGTGACATTTATGGAGACTCCTTTAGCTATTGTTTACTCCCCAGCCAGACACGCAGATTTCTTCACACAGAAAGATACATGAGCACACAGATATACAGCCTTTTATCTTCCAAACATTTACAAAGCTGTCAGTGCCCACCCCGCCAGCCAAAACCCAGCACGTCCTCCAAATAAAGTCAATGAATTTCATGCAACAGCCGCTGCAACATCTGACTATCAGGTAGAAAGGCTGTACAGTCCCATACTAATAATCCTTAATCATCTGCCTGAAAAACATTCACAGCGAGACACTCATACACGCATAGGAATGTCAAACCTTATCCAGAAATACTCACATCCCAACTGTCCCCACATCTCAACTGCCCCAAAATAATACACCTGCACAAACCCACAAAAACAAACACGCATGTATGCACAGATTCCGAACACACATGAATACAGAGAATCCTCTCCCAACGCACAATAACTTTGTTGATTGCTCTTTCTCTCCTGGGTGGCTCATTGCAGTCAGGCTCTTCCTCTGTGGGGTCTCAAACTGTCACTGAGGCAGAACTAATGCAGTTAGCCACGGAAGTCTGGCAGACAGAGCCTTGAATGTTATGCTGTTCCGTACCTGTGTGAGCCCCCAGACCCCCCTCTGTGTGCATCCCATCAATTTCCCTGCCACTAATGGCTAAGCATGTCTGGAAATGGCCAGGACACTACATTGAAAAGAACATGATGAGAGATTCTTCCTGCGATATGTGTGATGAATTGCAGTTTAGTCACGACTGCAATAATTCAGCTGGGATGATTTTTCAAACATATTTGAAAATGCATGAATACAGGCCATAGACTAAGGGCAGTGATGTGCACAGACTCTTTAAAAATCTAATCAAAAAGGGCAACTCTTATCTGTGCAGGATTAGGGGAAGTGTTATTTGTTTTTGCCCTCAGGTCACACAAGCGCAGCACTCGAACTAACAAGAGGGGCACTTGGGACAACGAAAAGAACACTTTCAGGGTACTTAGCCTGACCAAGGCAGGTGCCCCTCAGCCACCTGGTGTAATATTAAGGCAAAAATGAAGCATGAAAGTTTCATATGAGCACGCACATTTCCAATAAATGAAGGTTTTAAAACAGGCAATTTGGCAACTTAAAGCAAATGACGTGTGGCAATCCTCCATCCTCTATGCCCACTACTGGTTGTCATGAGCCCTCTCCCTGCCTGGTAACACCACTAATTGTTTTCAATTACCTCCACCTGTCTCTGCTCCACCCTCGTTAACTTACCAGCTGCACTGCATTTACCACTCATCATGCCCTGTATAGAAAGCCCTGTTTTTCAGTCCACACTTGTCAGATCATCTGCAAGCCTACATCGGAATCCTGCCTGCCTGCCTGCCTGCCTGCCTGCCTGCCTGCCTGCCTGCCTGCCTGCCTGCCTGCCTGCCTGCCTGCCTGCCTGCCTGCCTGCCTGCCTGCCTGCCTGCCTGCCTGCCTGCCTGCCTGCCTGCCTGCCTGCCTGCCTGCCTGCCTGCCTGCCTGCCTGCCTGCCTGCCTGCCTGCCTGCCTGCCTGCCTGCCCTTCAACTCTGACTCCTGATCTGTGATCTGTTACTACTACACTGATCTCCAGCCCCGGTAAACCCGACTTGCCTTACGACTACGAGTTTAGAATAGTGTGTGTGTCCTTGATCTCGCGCTCCTGGGTCCTCGTCTGTCTGTCCTGACACTGGTGGGACAACATAAACATGTTTGAAGCATATACTGTAGTAGGGTTCCCCTTTGCAGGGTACTCCAGTAAGTTAGGGTTGCACTTTTATAAAGTTGGGGTGACTGACAGGAGACAGTTTGAAAACTAGAATTACCGCCTTACGGTTGTATGCCTCGTCTAACCAGCCAAGTTGCAGTTTAATCCATGTCTGCCCAAAATGTCATCAACTTCATTATTGTATCTAGTTACACATTTGTGTGAAGTATTAAAATTAATTCTTAAATTATGACCAAAAACATGTGTTGTGAGGATACGGTGACTTTGAACCCCAAATTTAGTTCATCCTTGAGTCCAAGTGCATGTTTGCACAAACATGCACTTCCTAAGATTTTGCATTCATGCTTGAGTCCAAGTGGACGGAAGAGAATGGGACAAACGTATATATTACAGGCATATGGACAACCCAGAAATAGGCAGGCTGTGGCATCAAACGAATGGTCTAAATCCACACACCAGAGCCAAAGTCATCTGTCTTTTAGTCTCTCGTATACGTCAAACGTTCAGAAACCATGGATCCTACATTCCCCATAATTTGACCAATAGAATCTCTTCGTAAGACACCTACTGTTTGGTAAACACCCATGTCTTTTGAATTCCACCCTCCCAGTTTGTAACGCAGGCCTTCCTGTTTGTAGTCTTTAAGCCCAAACTGAGAGAACTCTGAAGATATCCCCATGATATCTATTAGGTTATTTAGTCAGACTTTAGACAGCTCCTCCACAGCCACAGAAGACATTATGCAACTGTCTTCACATGGTGGGTAAGTTGAACTTTGCACGAGAAATATGGATAGTGGATGTCACACAACAAAACCTCAAAGAAAAATAAATAAATAAATAACAAGCTTTAGTTAACAATATTTAGAACCCAATAATTTGGTCCAAAGAGACCTGCGTCAAATGAAAATCACAAGAAGTAGTTTCTAGAAATACTTCTATGCTCAAGAGGAGATGAAACCAATAATAGAACTGGGAACTGGAAAGGAGGAGGGTGTCAAAACAACCCAAGAGGAAACTTTTAATACAGGACCAGTTTGCCCAAAGGAGAGGAATAATACAGAAGAGGAAATAAAAGCACAACATACTATTTGTGTTTTGCTTATTTATATTTTTAATTTGTTGATTTGAAATGTTTCTAGTGAAAAGAATGTTCTATTCTAGGTAAAAATGTATAAATGTATTTCCTTCAAATGTCCTTACTTGAAGTGTTTCTCAATATGAACAACACTTGATGAAACACTTCCTGTGATTTGAAGTATGTTATGTAAACTGCTAAAAAGATCCCCCCCAAACATCTTTAAACAATTTGTGCAATTCGTTAAACATGCTAGAAATTAAGAAATACTATTCCAATCTATGATGCAAAAAAAATACATTAAGGACACCAAGTCTAAACCAGAAAAGTGCTGCATTTTTTAAAACATTTCTCAGCTTCTGATGGATTTTCTAATGGTCTAGCATTCTGCGCGAGTCTGGGACATTTGAGTTTGAGAACTGATATTTGAAAATTAAAGCATTCAAATTCAGAAATGCTCCACATATCTGGATTTCAAGCACACCAACCTTGCTTTCACAAACAACAGATATACATACTTCACTATATAAGCATGCGAGTCAAAACAAATGTGAACATCATATTTGCGCTAGAGGAAAAATCAGGGGATCCTGAAAGTCAATGGGGACCATAACTGTACCACATTTTTTATAAATACGTTTTGTAGATATTGAGATATTGCATAGGATAGGTGAAACATTTGACCTGCTGGTGACATTAGATACAGAGTCAGAGCATCTCCAAAGTCCGTTGGAATGTATCCTTCCGGGACAAAAAATATCTGTACAACATGTCCATCCAACAGTTTTTCAGATATTTCAGTCTGGTCCAACGTGGTGGACCATCTGACTGACATTGATGCCTTTTTTCAACCTTTATTTAACCAGGAGTGACCCAATAGGACTAAGAATCTCTTTTTTAAGGGAGCTCTATGACAGGCAGCAGAATGAATGAATATTAACACAAAGTAAACAAAATTAAAAGGAACTAAAACTCAAGCATAGGGAATTCACATTTCAAAAGAGCAATGTTTAGTTTTGTAAATACTTCGAAATCTGAAGTTCTTTTTCTCATCTGTGGAACTTAACCCTTAGGAGTCGACCGTCACGCCGGCGTGATCAGATCACATGACCTGTTCAAACCGGCGCTGCATAAAATCAACAGTCCGGGCCAACATTGCTGACTGCTTTTGTCGAAACTACAGGCTTGAAGCTCTCTGCCAGTCTTTGTTTAATGTAAATCGACCCAGTAAAAACGGAGATACAATGATATAAAGTTGATGCAAAAATATTTTTTTCCGCACCCTCAAAAGTATGAGAAATGCAATGTGGCAGCCATTACGTATTTTAAATTTTCGCTGTATTTTGTCATTTCACGAAGCGTAAAATAACGCTGGAGACTGTAGATCCTGCTCAACAGGTAGCATTTACCAGGGAGGGGGTGGGGTAATCGAGTAAACGGAGTGAACCGAAAAAAAACTAAGCAAAACGAGGCGATGCGGAAATAGGCGGAAATAGACATAAAGAGACGAAGGGAGGAGGCGATTGAAGGAAAGTGACAGAAACAATTGAGAATTGAGAGCTAGCTAGATAGATTTAGTATTGGTCCGAATACAAGATAAAACTGCAGATGTTAGTGGCCTTTTATTGCGACAGCCTGTCACGCTGTCTAATCAGCATTGATATGCCACACCTGTGAGGTGGATAGATTATCTCAACAAATGAGAAGTGTTCACTAACACAGATTTAAACACATTTGTGAACGATATTTGAGAGAAATAGGCCTTTTGTGTATATAGAAAAAGTATTAGATCTTTGATTTCAGCTCGTGAAAAATGGGAGCAAAAACGCCTCTGGATACACCTGCTATTTGTTCATAAAATGTGTATTTAGGTTCATGCTACCCCAATCAAACTTTCACATTATCATAGTGACATCCCATGTTTATATTTCCAGCTTTCAAAATGTTTTGTTGTGCACGTTTGTGTCACCCACAGAAAAAATCGTATCATTTTCTAAATCAGTTTTTACGTTTTTTGTGTGGTTTTGGGTCCAATATGTTCATATAGTACGTCAAAATGAAAAATATAACTATCAGGTTATATAGGTGAGGTTGTGCTGAAAAGAAAGATACCAAACATTGACATGCTAAACATTTCTTAATGGGGTTTAGTAAGGCAGAATCAAAAGTATGCAAAACCGTCCAAATTTGCCCCAGACTCCAAAGGGTTAAACAACTACATCTATATGCCTGTCTGGTGTCACAAAAAAGGATATCCAAGCTCTCGCTCTCTTACACCTTTAATAGGAATTTACATTTGCAGTCTGACAATCCGTTCTATTTGAGACATAAGTATTTATCACTGGTGCGCTTCTGTAGAGCATGCCAACAAATCACTTTAATTATTTATTTTAAGAGTTTAATTAATGACTTTTACCACGTGCGACAAAATGAGTGTTTCCACACTCTATTAGCATGTATGATAAATATACCTGTCGGAGTACTGCTGAAGACATCCAACCATCCATCGTCTACCGCTAATCCGGGGTCGGGTCGCGGGGGCAGCAGCTCCACTACGGAACCCCAATCTTCCCTTTTCCGGGCCACATCCTGCAGCTCCGATTGGGGGATCCCGAGGCGTTCCCAGGCCAGTGAGGAGATATAATCTCTCCACCGAGTCCTGGGACTTCCCCGGGGTCTCCTCCCAGCTGGACGTGCCTGGAACACCTCCCTAGGGAGGCGACCAGGTGGCATCCTTACTAGATGCCCGAAACACCTCAACTGGCTCCTTTCAGCGTAAAGGAGCAGCGGCTCTACTCCGAGTCTCTCACGGATGGCTGAGCTTCTCACCCTATCTCTAAGGGAGACGCCAGCCACCCGTCTGAAAAAACCCATTTCGGCCGCTTGTACCCGTGATTTTGTTCTTTCGGTAATGACCCAGCCTTCATGACCATAGGTGAGGGTAGGAACGAAGATCGACCGGTAGATTGAGAGATTTGCCTTCTGGCTCAGCTCTCTTTTCGCCCCTGCTGCTCCGATTCTCCGGCCAATCTCTTGCTCCATCGTACCCTCACTCGCGAACAAGACCCCTAGGTACTTGAACTTCTTCACTTGGGGTAAGGGCTCATTCCTTACCCGGAGTAGGCAATCCACCGGTTTCCTGCTGAGAGCCATGGCCTCAGATTTTGAGGTGCTGACCCAACCGCTTCACACTCACGCTGCGAACCGATCCAGTTACTGTTGAAGGTCACAGACCGATGATGCCATTAGGACCACAGAGCAGCGATGAGATCCTCAGGCCACCAAACTGCAACCCCTCTCCTCCACGACTATGCCTCGATATCCTGTACGTGAAAAATACGAACAGGATTGGTGATAAAGCGCAGCCCTGGCGGAGGCCAACATTCACTGGGAACGAGTCAGACTTACTGCTGAGTATCTGGACACAACTCTCGCTTTGGGCGTACAGGTATTGGATGGCCCTCATAAGTGACCCCCTCACCCCATACTCCCGCAGGACCTCCCACAGTATCACCCGATTTGAAGACATTTCACATTAAATATCGTCTAATGCTGTCATTGTGATGGAAGATGTGCATCCAGAGTGGGATACCAAAAGAAAAGAGACACTTGATAGGTAGGTAGCTACGTAGGTAGGTAGGTAGGTAGGTAGGTAGGTAGCTACCTAGCTAGGTAGGTTGATAGGTATGCAGCTAGGTAGATTGGTAGGTATGCAGCTAGGTAGATTGGTAGGTAGGAAGGCAGGTATGTAGGTAGGTAGGTAGGTAAGTTGATAGGTATGTAGGTTGAAAGCTAGGTAGGTAGAACTACAATTAGAAGATCTAAAAATGCCTTCATCAGGTATATGTTATTGTTGTATTAGGTACCTCTTTCAATCCCAAGCAGCACAAAAGCAAACAAACAAGCTGGCAAAATAACTATATATTTTCTGGACTGGAGTTTCAAAGCCACAATCAATACTTGAATTCAAAATGCACTCTATGCAAGAGTTTGCCTCATCATAAAAAAGCAATGTGCCAATAACAATATATGCCTACTGTTGTTTGCACTCGCATGTCTCTTCGAACAAAAAAAGCTTTCGGCCAAATGCAGAGAACAAAGACATGCAAATTGCAGTATATCAATGTGCTGCCGACAGGGATCTATAACAGAAGAGCAATAAGGAGAAAACCAATAGCCTGATTTCGAAAAAGCTTGATTGCCTCCATCCAGATAGTTTACAGTGCTAATAATCTAAAAATAGAGCATTTTAGTGAAGTGTCTATCATTACCTTGGCACATAGAAGAATGGCCACCCTCGGCTATCCTCACTGGCATCGGCCATTACAGCCATTATCAAGATGGATCACTGTCATTGTCTTTTAATGGACAGGTGACCCGTGTAACATGTGTGCGCATGTGTGTGTGTGTGTGTGTGTGTGTGTGTGTATGTTGAAGCTCATCAAGGCTCATCTTTGTCCCCATGATTAGCAGAAGTTTCATGGCAATTCACAGAGCTCCATATAACACAAGCATTCTTTCTCTCAAATTAATTAGCTTAAATTAGATGTCAAAATGGTTAATTATTATGATGAATGTTTTATTGCAATAATAGTGAGAGGAATTAGAACAATGTTAAATCGGGGCACGCACACTCAATGCAGAGTTGTCAGAGAGAGTAATGGGTATAATTCATTTAATGGGAACAAAAATACCCACAGATTTTAATAGCAAGGACAGAGAGTGTGAGAGGAAGAGAGGGAGAGAGATGGAGGAAGAATAATGAATGCATCTGAAAATGCAACTCATCTCCCTTTGTCGTATAGAGCTAAATGAGGAGAGGCTGGAAAGTCTCTGAGCTCGGCTGTATTTGCCTTGCTGAACACAGAAGCCAACTTTGAATAGAAATGAAGACAAAGCCCTCTCACAGCAGAGCTATAAATTGATAATAAATTACGTGAATGCTTTGACAACAGACATAATAGTAAGAGGTAGTAATGACTGAGCCTTTTTCAAATCAAGTACAGCTGAGTTGGATATGTGTTACAGTCTCTTTCAAGTCGGAGATGTTTCAACATCTTAACTCTGGATCGCTTTACCCGACTTTATTCTCAAATAAATATCTAATAAGGCTAAATTGTAAATCCCACTGTTAGACATACACATTTCAGAAGCCAACCACCCTTGCTCAAAGATGACTGCGCTTATTTAAAGGACCATACTAGTGTGTTGGCATGGTTTAGTTTAATCAACTATGAATCTTGCATATGTCATACCGTTTTCCAATACATGTTGAACAGTTTTAGATGTTTTAAATGTGTTCTAGGCATCCATTGGTTTCCATTCATTAGTGTATCCTAGACAGATCAAGTAGCATAATCTTGAAATGTGCCTTAATCATGTAATCTATCATAGTAAACATTCACGTTGGTATTGACTTTTGTCAATGTTGTCATTATTGTTGATGATCTGCCTACGGAGGGACATGGAGGGAAAAAATAAATCGTATTATATTTGAGGCCAATCTCAAAATACAATTCTATGAACCTCTCCCACGTTTCCATGGTGCAAAACTGACCCAGAAGTACATTGACCTAAATCTTGCAAAGTCTTGAGGCAGTCAGATTTTGTCTCGCTCCCTCTGGAGCCTCAACAGGCTTTATGCATTTTCTTTTTAACTTTAACTCGTCTGTCTCAAAGTAACTCAAAAATCTATAGCCAGCCATACTGAAGAGTGACAGATCTGAGAGAAACTTGCCAAACTGTGGAACTAACTGTTGAATGTATCATTATTCACCGGCCCCAGGAAAATCTAATCAAACAGTATGGATAGAGATTTGATCACGACTGTCATTTATCACACTTTCGTGATCAGACTTTAACAACAAAGTGTAGGTAAGCCACAAACTTCACCTGATGTCTCATCATATAATCTGCAATCATGCTGTCATCCGCTTTACCTGATCGCTTTGCACTCAGAAGATTGCAATGTGGCCTCACTTCCACTCAAAAAGTCCTTAAAGTCTTAGCTTTTCAGACACAGCCTTGAGATGATTGACAACTCTGAAGTCTACTGCCATCCATTAGTTCAGTTTAGCTCAGTTTTTAATAGGCCTGTGTGTGATGCATGAACAATGTACAATGTGTTACTGTAAGTGACATACAGTCAATTGACTGGGTTCAGTAATCATCTCTGTTTGTTCTAATCCAATTACTGAACAAATAGAGAAAATCCAGTGGCAATGGGCTCCTGTGATTTAAACTGTTCTGTATTGTCTCTGTACCGGAGAGCAATAAACACATTTACATTGTGAATCTGGGAGTACATTTTTGCAGCATGATACATGGTGTATTAAATCATGCACAATATGTACAGAGAGCCTCAAGTTGCATTGCTGCTCTGATTAATTTGTAATACAGAAAGGCAGATTAAAATAACTTCATCCAACTGCAATGTAATCTTTAATTACATTTGCAATACACTGCAATTAACTAATGCAATTACTTAATACAATCACCTCCTTGAAAAGCACACAGTTGTAAACATGCATTGATTTGAACAGTGTTTCATCTCCTAAAGCAGCATTAAGACAACTTTAAACCAAAATGCCCCCCTCATCCGATTTGTCTGAGCCCAGTCCTCTGTGGAAACAAAGGCTCATGTAAGGCCTTAAACTCCTACATACGACAGCACCTGTGTTTGGTGATTGTTTAAAGTACACAAGGCTGAAGACAGCAGCTCAACTGGTGCAGTGTGTGTATGTGTGGAGTGAGGGGATTTAGGGGTGCACGCAAGTCAGGATCATCTGCTCCTGAGGTCATATCAGCACAATCTTTGTGCTTGGGCGGCCTGACCTGACTTGTACTCCTTTACTGGACCAAATAGGGTCTAAGCTGTCTGGCCTCACCATATGCTGGATAACAACACCTCTGCCATCAAGGACCCGCTCACCCCTGCCTCAGAATACAGACCTGACTTTGAAATCCTGTACGTGACATCTGCTGGCAGTAGGCATTACATATTTCACATATTTTTCTTATTTTGAGGCAGAGTCGCAGTGAATGGCAGAGTGGATGGGTTTTTAGATAGGAACAGTTACTCAGGCCTTCAACAGGCAGATTTGCACCACAAATGAGCATTTCCATAGTTGCAGTATGTGGCCTTTCAATGACAAGTGTCTGCTGTACCACCACATCACTAGGCTCTCTTCTACTTAATGATGGGTGAACAATTGTTAAACTGTGTCTGTAAGATGTTCGGCCACCACAAGTTGCCAGAACAATGCTCCTTGTTAAGTTTACATGCCTCTTTTCTTGGATGTTTGTAGTAGAATAGTGAAACAAATATGAAGAACGGACACGATTTTTCCAAAATGTATTCACCCGTGGTGGTGATGGCCGATGTCTGATACATCAGTTTAAAACTGTTTATTTTCCAAAACAAAACCATTTGTATTAGTTTTTTTCAGTTTCTCAATTCATACAGAACAGCAACAGTTAATGTGTCCTGCAAAGGCCATCACTCAATCAAAGCATTTATCTTGTCTGTCAAAGTAAAAAATGGCATTAAGAAGTTCATCATTGGCGCCACAATGACATGTGCCTTTATTGTTGCTGAAATGATTCCATTTAAATGGAAGGAACTGTCAGCATGACAGAAGACATTAAAACTGTCTATTCATGTCATATCTCATTGAGACTTGCATACAGTAACTGAATAATACATCAAATATCCTCTAAAGCCAACTGAATGAACTCACACCAGTGTTAAAAGTCACGTGTTTTGTCAATGTTTACTTTTGGGTATTAAACTCTTTTTACAGTGAGTGCTTTACATTTAGCAGTACTGTTAAACAAAAATGTCTTAAATAATAAATGTCTTGATACAACACTCCTTTACGTAAACTGTCACAAACGGACGCACAGACAGAGTTTTAAACACCGGGGTAACGTTGTGAATTAAACAAAACTACTTGGTTAGGTTTAGGAAAAGATCATGGTTTGTGTTAGATTAAGTATGTTGGTTACATTAATTAGGTTACAAACGTAAATGTTAATAAATCAATGGGACACAAACAGTGGTCGACTAATCCATCCACCCAAACCTCCTACCTACGAGGACTTTCTAGAACTTTATACTATGTCCTCTGAAATTACACCATAAAAAGAACAAGGAATTGTGATGGCAAACAAAATGACTTGATAAATGTATGTGTTTTTCATACGCCATGTGGTTATAACAGGCTGAAATTACACAACAAATTAATAAATGGTATATTTACTGTGGCATCCTCACAGGCAGCATTGAGGCTCTCTGCCCACATTCCTGACCTAACCATCAGACATATCCTTCTCTTTTGTATGAGAGGCCCTCTGTGATGTCTGCTCCATGTTCAGGAACTATGTTACTTATAGTATAGGAAACCCAGTTTCTCCCTCTGTACAGTAAATGTGTTGAGAAATGATTGCTGAGGAGTTGTACCTGTACACTACATTTGACAACATGTGTTCGATTGCACTAAAATAGAGGATGAGCAAATTACTAACATGTTATTGCTTGTGGGATTATGACAATGCAAGATTATTGAACCTATGAAAAATCTATGCCTGAAATGTTATAAAGGTTGGGAGTAATATTGTTGAGCTGCAGCTTTGAAAATTGCAAACAGTGCTTGGAGGGTAAAGATTTTCACTCTTAACGATTGTGCCAAAGCAACTGAGAAAAACTGTAATGATTTTGTTCCGCCTACACGCCATTACTTAATTTAACAAAAGTCAAAGTTCCCCTGTGTTCAACGTTTTCTAAACATCAGAAAAAAAAGCAGAAAAATTATGATTTAAAGCAGAAACTATATTTGAAAGAAGAATTAGTAAAGATTACAAATCTGACCAATCCAACATACTGTGCTTCAATTGGGTTTAGATCTGGTCACTGTGAAAACCAGAGCATGATGATTCCCATCATTTGTGTACTCAATAAACCATTGAGTGGCCACTTGTGACCTTATATGGGTAGTTATTTTCTCTACTCAATAAAAAATGTGTTGTCATTTGTCACAAATCAGTACAACTTTGCTACACTGTACTACTACAGTTTTAAAAGCCCTTCAGACACAACGCAAGATTAGTTCAGCGCACATCTGACTAGTTGTTAAATGAAGTCACGGAAGACAGATCAAAATTGCCAATTTAGTTTTTAAAATTTCAAGCAGAACTACATCATTTTGTTAGTGCCAGCAACGAACAAAGCATTACTTAAGTATCTGTTGTGTAACCAAATACGCTGTATGACAATGTATACCTCTTAACCTCAGAACAGAAACTTTAATAGAGCTAATGAGGTAACACTTTGTGAAACAAAATAACAAACCTAAGCTATGTTTATCATATAAGCTTGTAATGCATGTCTATAAGCGACATGTTAAACACCGTATGTTGGGTTGTACAGTTCAGGGAATTCAGACACACACACTATATTAGTTATTTAAGGTGCGGCACAAGCCATTGTAAATAATGGGTTTCAGAGCACGGTGGTATTGCGTTGTGTCTTAAAGGGTCTTTGTAACATTTGGGGTTATAAAGCTAAACTGAAAGCCTCCCAAAACCAACCCCTGGTCCTCTCCATGTGAAGAAAATCTGTTTATGTGTACAGGATTGCTTGATGGGGTAATTTATAATTCTTGCTACCTGCTATTTGTGCCAGAGCAATTCCTATGATAAGCATCAACAGACAAGCTGCGGTATAAACCCGAACCAAATGGATTCAATGCATTATGGAAACATCTATAACGTGTATTGCCAGTGTGGATGAACTATGCTTCACTAGTAAAAAAGACTCAGGAAGAAAAAGCTAAACTGAATATATAGAACACTGCAGCAAAGTGTGTACATTTATTCCCACAGAGAAATACTTACATAAACCGGTACTGAAACATACAGTTCCTATAATAGATCCTTTTATAAAAAGGAAAAAGCACCAAGGTACTTAGCAACAGATTAAATGTACTGTAGATGTAAAAAGAACATGTACATATACTAATGATAAACAACAATAACATGCCTCAGCATATCTTCGAATCCTTCAAAAGAACATCTCTTAAAGAGATCTTTGAAGTTGTGATCAGGATGCAAGATTGGATGTCTGTGTGTATGTCAAGGAGTGTGTGTGATTTGGGTTACATCTTCTCATCTGGTCTTGGCATTTTTTTTTTTTTTTTTCACTCCTCCTTTGCCTCGCAAGTTGCTCCCACCATCTGGAAGCAGGCTTTGAAAACCAGGCCAAGTCTCTCCCACCAGAATGGCATGAAAATATATCCACATATACCCAGCCGCCCTGTCGTTCTCTCTCAAGTCAGCCGCAGACTCCAAGCAAAGATAACACGGTTGGTGTGGGTTGAATGGAATACAGAGGGATTTGAATCCGGCCACTAGAGACACAAGATATGGATTCTTCCGGTGAACATATACGTGAAAATGCGTTAAGGTGAATATGTTTCCTGGTAGTTTAGAATGCGAAATCAAAAGTGCAATTACACGACTGCCAAATGTCTTTTTTATCCAGGTCAAAACTCTACATACACCAGCGAGAGATATGCAGAGAGCGAGCTCAGTTAAACAAGTCAGGCTGGGGAGAGAGACAGGCGGAGTACGGAGAGAATGGGTTCAGAGCTCCAGTGACTTGTTTGTGTAGTTAACTTTCTGCTCCCGTCAGCGTGGCGCAACTCCATTGACTCCCTTCTGTCGGAGGCCAGGGTCATTTGCATAACCTAGCCCCCTCTCTCTCTGCCAGTCGCCTCAGACTCTTTCTCAGACTCTGTTTACTCTGTGCGACCATGGCCATGTTGGATCGCTCCACTGCTGTGCTGTGTCGATTCCCCTGTCCGTGGCCGGGCTTTAATTGCCTTGGTTTTATGCTGGGTCAGGCTGTGTGCGGTACACACTCCTTAGTAGGCCTCATTGTGACAGTGACCTTTAAATTGGTCTTTCTCTCTCTCTCTAACACACAAATACACAGTGTGCTCGCATTGCGCCAAATTCTTTGGCTTTTCTCATTTCGGTTTATTGGTAAGTTGCATCTTTCTTCCAAAGAGAGACCCAAAAATAAAAGCTTTATATTCAAAGGCATTTGTTTTGCTAATGTTCTACTGCCAGAAAATGTGTCGCTTGTCTCGTCTGCATACTGTATATGTATATATGTGCAACCAAATGTACAGTCACACAGCTTTAATGTCAAATGCCACACATGCTGAGAAGGTTAAGTTAATTAGGACGCTTGATCAACAAACGAATAAGACAGATTGGCACTGGCACCGCATGATGACAACATTCAGTTCCAACACAGTCCATGTCAAGGGGAAATGTGGTGAAAATTGGAATCAATTTTGGAGGGTAATAAGCAGTCTCATACCATTTCCATGAGAAGGAAGGTAGCTTATTTTCTATATACGACACACTAGCTGGCAATTCAAAATATTCTGTTCTAAAACAGGGTCAGGTACGACAGTTCAGAGTATTCCAGAAAAGACGTGTCAGCTTTTAGAAATGTGACTTTTAAGAGCTTTAATTTAATCTCTCTCGCCATGTCAAAAATCACTCCCTATTTGTTAGATAATGCACTATTTTTACTTCCCCCTATTTTGTTTGAGTGTCTGAATTCTCAGTGCAAAATATTTGCTCTTACACGTGTCTAAATAACCCCATGCTGCAATGAAACAATCTCACACAACAAAACTGCATTGTCAATTCCATTTTGTGGGAAACATTTTCTCCTGAATTACGTTTGTTTTTGATGCATCACAAATACATTTCTAATCATATTCATAGTCCACACAGGGAGAATGCAGGATTGGAACACAGGACTTTCACCAAAGAGACCGCTGTTTGTGTGCCGTGTGAAACCAAAAGTCAACGTTTACTTCATTTTATTTACGTCCGTGACTTAAAAAAAACGCAATAAACAAGCCAAACCGTGATCTTTTATTAAACTTAACCAAGTAGTTTTGAGTTTTTCTTTTGTTTTGTTTCAAATTTCCAGGAGAAAAGAGGTTTCACTCAAAACATAATTGAGAATGTAGTTTAGTTGTATGGGAGCATCATTTCGCAGTAGACAGTGTTGGGCATTGACGCTAATTTCTGCTGCCAATCCAACAATGCAATGCACCACATTGTGTGAAAAATACAGCCGTGCAACTCTCCACCTGTCAGTATTGATGCGAAAATGACGGTTATTCGTAAGTGCCCGATTCAAAATGCCCTCTGTAGAATAAACAAACAAGTTTCTCTTATAAAGGGAATAGTGAACGGGGTAGTACATTCGGACACAGAAGTGGTACGAGTCTAACAAATGCAATAAACGTAATTACAGTAAACATATTGCTATGTAGCTCATATCCAGCCACTCCAGCTGCTGCATGGGAGGTACTCTGTATACTTAATAACCTCTGTAATTCTCTATAGGGGACAAACTGAACAGTATCTTCCCTCTCTCGGAGATGAGGAAAACATGTCCCCACTATGGTCACATATTTGTTTCCCCTAATCCGCTCTGAATCATACCAGCTGCTGCACTGCTCTCTGTGGACGGAGATCTGTTGTCAATACCCCACCGGTGATGTCATAGCAGGTGTTTTACCTCCGACAGATGATGCAAAACAGTGGCTGACATCACTCGTGGGGTTACCTTAGGTTTCACACAGTATATTGCTACATTTCAGGCAACAGAGAGCATTGCAGCAGCAGTTTGTGCCCTGATAGTGATTGACTGTGGATTTGACCTTAACAATCTGGGTTATTACCTAAAGAGCTGAACAGAGGCAGCATGTATCTTTCTTATTAATCTTTCATTCTAGTAGAAAACTATAGAGTGGTACAGGAATAAGTCCTAAAACCTGGAAATGAGTTAGCATTTGTGCTCTTCTGGTTCCCTCATCTCAAAATCAATTGTTTTTTTTTGAATGGGTTTTCGGTTGGATGCTTGAAATAAGGTCTTTGATTCGCAAAAGCTTAAGAGATTGTTGAACTACATCAAATGTGTCAGTAAATAACTCACTCGTGAATTTTAAAGCTTTTACGAGTCTTAAAAACTCTTTAGCTGTTGCTAAATAAGACTAAAGAGGTTGTCATGTCATTAAACTTAATCACGCCAAATATGGAAACTATTAGGCTGCACTGTTGTACATTCAAGGATTCAAGGATCATTAATTGTCATTATGCAACACAGGGTTGCACAACAAATGCAGTTGTAGCTTTTTCCACTTTTGCTACAGTGCATCCTTGTACTTTTTGAATATGCACTCGTAGGCATGTGAACAGCAGCAACAGAAGCAATAATTCTCTGGGCAGACAAAATGGCCGACATCTTTAACATTCTAAATTTGACACCAGGGAAATATTATCCATCAACGTTGATGGGTCCTCCCCGTCAGCTGCAATATCTTGATCCAGGATGTAAAATCCCATTTCCTTTTTTGTTGAGGGAACCAGGTTGATGCTAACTCTCGGGTTGGCCTACAAAAGATGTCATCTCTGCCGCACTACATAATGACACCCCTGCTGTGGAAGGCTGAGAACCTGCAGCAGTACAAGGTCAGCTCTAATGGTGACTAAGAAATAAAGAGCTATGATTTGAAGTGTTGTGTGGGTATAATCAATGAACAGGCATTAATTACCTCCTAGGTGTATTTATAAAAATATGTCTGCTTGTCCTGATGTGAAACAAGTTGATAATGAGGCCTAGAAAAACATGATTAACTTCTCGTGTAACTCTGACTTGTGAAACTGGCATATTCTGACAATTACGTTGCACTGGCACAGGTGGGATCTCGACTGATTGCCATCTAGTGTAGAGGAGCAGCCAACAAGATCAAAGAGGCAAATATGAAAATGCTGAAAGACGCCAGGATGCTGCCTTTTCCGAAGCACCACCACGCTCCTCTTTATTGTCTTCTGTGCTCGTGTGCCCAGTTACGTGTGCTCTTATAACTCCTGACTGACTCACTGAAGAGGTAACATGAGGATGCCAAAACTCTTTTCTTACTAAAATCTGAAAAAAAAGGAGAGAGGGGGAAAAAAAATGTCTTGCTGCCTTTTGTAAATCATCTTAAAGAAGTAAGACATATGTGCTCTTATGTCTGTGCGCCAAAATATGTAACGTTTATCTTTGTGGAAAGACTGGAAGCAGGGGCATACGGGAGACTCTCAACGGATCGCTTCATCCTGCAGGGTGAGGGCCGCTAATCTGCAGGTACTGATGACCACAACCTCTGAGAGGTATTACAATTTGATGATTTTACTTTTATTTTTAAAGCTACTACGGGCACATTCCAGCAGGAATTCAACATTTAGTTAATTCTGATGATCTAATAATTACAATGCTGCTGATACCATAATTCTTTAGACCAGGGGTCTTCATTGTTTTTCAGGCCAAGGACCCCCAGACTGGTGTAGCGTGGAGCAGGCACCCCCTTCTGTATATATTGTATAGAAGAGGCTTGAAGTGGTCAGTTCAATGGGGGGGGCGCACATTTCTTTTAGTTCATCCCTCTCCCTTCCTCCGCTCTGTCTCTGACTGTAGGTGTGTGTGTCGGGAGTGAAGTCCCACCCTTCGCAAAACACAGCAGAG